>NC_045154.1:25353499-25355999 GCF_900700415.2 Clupea harengus
CTCACACTGATGAGAACTGCCTCCACTCTCCTCCTCTCCTCTCTCCTCCTCCCTTCTTGCTTCGCCCATCCTTGCCCATCTTCCGTGCTGGAGCTATCTGGAGCTGTATCATTAAGTGGTGATGCATCTGTTTAAGGAAGACAGTTGTGGGGGTGGGTGGGTTGGGTGGGGGGCGGTGTGTCTGGGGGGGGGGGGCGGTAGGGCATTCGGCTCTCCCACTGGAGCTCATTAAAAGAGCCAGGCAAGCCCACCCTACCCCCACAGCTCACTGCACATGCCTCAGAGAGAGAGAGAGATGGGGAGAAAGAAAGGAAGGGAGAGAGAGATGGAAAGAGAGAGGGAGGGATAGAAACAGAGAGAAAAGGGGGAGGGAAATGCTAGGAGCTGGTTGGGCTTGAAGATGTCAGCTGAAGATGTGAGCTGACAGAAAACCTATGGAAGCGATGACATGAGCTCATCTTTAAATGTTCTCTGATTTAGCAACCCCTACTCTCTCCATATCAATCACACACACATGCAGAGAGAAAGAAAGAGAAGCTCACACATGCATAAATCCTTCTCGGCAGCTCTGGTGTGTGTGGGTTGAAGTGAGGGGCCACCATTGAACTCTGAATTGAAAACCATAACAAGGCCGAAGAGGATGGATGCTCTCTCACTAATTACACACAAAGGCAAGCAGGGTCAGACTATAAACAATTAGTCCATTCCTCCAGCAACCTCCTTTTGTATCCGTCCACCAAACCAAAAATGCCCAGCCAGGGGAAGAGCCTTCAATAACACTGTGCCATTATGGAGCCCTGATTGAACACATCTGAGAAGCTCTGGCCTGTGATCTTTACATTTTACAGACAGTCGAATCATACTGTGGCCCGCTTTGCACTTTCAACATGAATGCACGGGGACTCTATAGAATATTAATTTGCATTTTTTGTATTTTTCACTGACACTGCTTGACACCATGTTCTTTGTTAAATAATACATCAGTAATAAATCCAAAATCCGAATAAATGATTAATGCCACACGGAGAGCGGGAACGAGAGGAGGCATGCGAGCAGCCAGGTGCACAAATGAGATGGTCTTTTCAGCAGAGACGCTCATCCCACAAGCCAGCGGTCTTTTCCTCTCCTCAGGCTCTGAGTTTCTTTCTCTCTCTCTCTCTCTCTCTCTCTCTCTCTCTTTCTCCCTCTCTCTCTCTCTCTCTCTCTCTCTCTCTCTCTGTCTCCTAGCATTATGTCTTAGTTCAACACTTCATATATGTTCCGGCATTCTTATGGATTCCACTACTGGGATCGATGGCAGGGCCGGCAAATGAGACTAAGACTAAGACTACTTAAGTGAGACTAGTTTTAGACATCAAATTATTTTAGAATGATGCAAACAGCGCTCCAAATCAAAGACAATGAAATGAAACTACAGTATAGCAAAGCGAGGCAAAAGCACCACGCAGAGCCTTGCTGTTGTGCAGAATGCCGACCGCTGTCCTTTCAGAACCACAAGCATATTCAAAGCACAGGTGAAGATAATAAAACATTTGAACGGTGGTGGCGTCCGTATCGCTGGGGAAAGCGAATATAACAGCGATGCGTGAATATTGCTCCGTGAAGGCGAGGTGGATAGCCGTTGGCCACGCCGTGTGAATTTCCCCGGGGGCTGCCCGTGTTTTTCTTTCCCCGGAATTCTTCGCCGCGTGTTTTGTCAAACTATGTAAATATTTCTTCAACAAAAGTAATGGAATGCTATGGGGCTGCGCACTCGGAGACGTGGGCATTCCTCCCATAATCTCATCACTTCATCACGCCCAAGACTCTTTATTAACAAATTAATTACAGGCTATTTTCTGTTCTGGGATTCTTCCATCAGTTTCCGTAATGCGTAATGGTTTATTTTAATGCCAACCCATGTCTCGACGCTTGCTCATCCTCTCTACAGTACTAAACCCTGAAAAGAGATTTGTGGCACAAAGGCAGAAATTCTCTCAAATCCCTCGGGCAGCAGTAATCCCCTTTTACAACAGAAATGTGTAAATCCCGCTCCCGCAAAACTTTCCATATCTAGCTACTCTGGAACAGTGAGACGATGTGTGCAACAACTGACCATACAAACACTTCAGTGATGTGTTTATATATCAACTCATTTTACACAGTGTACACATAGAATAACTATACTTTTCCTGTGCTGGGGCAAGGAAAGTGGAAACCTTTTTTTTTAGCGTATCCTGTGGACAAAAAACTCCTTGCACTTTGAACATCAATTGAGTCAACACTAGATGGCGTTCAACTCAGGTCATTGAAGAGCCTGGCACTTGTGACACAAGGTCATAGGTTTGACCCCCAGAGAGCTCACAAACACTTGGCCAAAGTGTTCCATCTCTATCTTAGCCTCTGAGAATAAAACATATGAGCTAATCAAACTGTGAATAACAGGCAAGGGAGAACCAGCCTACAAGGGAGTAAAATGAAGCATGCACTTCGTTACACTGTACATGCCTAGACTTGCATT
>NC_045154.1:25360999-25365999 GCF_900700415.2 Clupea harengus
TTGCGCAGGCTGATGCACATACAATGCATGTTCCATTTGCACACGGTAAAACGGCTCTCCTCTCCATCACACTATTTAATCATAGATCTTTGCATGCCACCCCAACCCCCCACCCCCACATTGGGTGCGGGGTCATCTGTACCCTTTAACCCCCCATGACAGCAGGCCTGTCCAGGAACACGTAATCTACCAACAATCTGAATAACACAGCTCATTTCCAGTTTGCCTTGGCATATACTGAAGCTGTATGAGAATGGTGAGCATACAAAGAAGGTTCTTCTCCTGCGGTCACAGCCTTGACATCAAGCACCAATGACTATTCCACTAATACAGATTTAATGAATGACATCATAGGTTCCAGGATAACTGTTAATGATCATGAATACATTAAAAAAAACACTCTCAGACAAACACACATCCACATTGTGCACTTGAGTGTGTTGGCGACTGCCTTTCCTCAAAGTGTGTATGTCTGAGAGTGTGTGTGTGTGTGTGCGGGCGTGCATACTTGAGCATGTAAGCTACTGTCTTTCCCTCACAGTGTATGTGTGTGTATGTGTTGACTTGAGTTGGTGAATGTGTTCATGTCTAAGCTTGGCCTCTGATTGCATTGGCTCTCAGTTTGCCTTTTTTTTGCAATTACACAATATGGCAAATATTCCATCAGACATTAGCCAGAGGGCAGGTTTCAGAGTACAAATACAACACTCCACTGCACCCACACACTTGCTTGAGACACACACATTATTGATCCCAGTATATGATAAAACAACACGAGTGTCCTTAATCAGTAAAGAGAGCTCCATGTATCGATAAACATAATCTTTGCCGCGCGTGCGCGCGCGGGCGCGTGTGTGTGACTAACATAATGACAATACTCCATACAGAATTCGTGCCACTGTAAATAATATTTGAGATATACACGTCCCTGGAATGTGTGAAATTTAGTCTATTTCTCTTCTAGTTCATTTAAAAAGCGGCGTGCATAGCTAATTCTACTCAAAAGCTTCTTAAACCATGACTACTCTAAATTCACTTAAATGCTTCATTACATAAATTAATTATCTGCCAGTAGGCAAAATGTTCAGTGATGTATTAGTCTGATTTGTGTTTTAAAAGTAGGCCTATTTTCTAGATGCTCTTGACACATCTGCGTTCATATTTTTTTCCTAAGAGATAATTATGTCTGCCCAAGCTTGTGATAGCACCTTGGCATTTCAGCGCAAAGTGAGGAGTTTAATTAACGCTGCTGAAATGCTATACGTTTTCCTGAAAAGCGAGAAGTTTTTTTTTAGGAAGGTTCATATGGCAGTAGGCTAAGCTTTTGTCTGCTTTTGGACAATTGCCTGTTCCACAAAGTGCAATAATGTATTTTTTCCAATATCAGGTGAGGAATCTCCGCTGTGGTTTGCGCCATGCCTCGCGCAGCTCCGATGTAAACAAAGCGCATGCAGCCATAACGTTACTGTTTGGCACCAACGCAAAGCGGACCAAAAGCAAGCGGATCACATTAACTGGATTAAACCTGATAGAGCAATAAAAGCAATGCTACAGTGATTCTTTCGTTTACAACAGATTGTTGCCTTAAGGTTTTACACAGAGGCTGGCAACGCTTTTGTGACAATTCAAGAATGGCTTGCCCCTAACGACATTCACCTAGCAAGCTGATAGTGTGAGAAACTAAGAAATTAAGCAAATGTTGTATTGGTTTCTGCTTGCGTAAAATATTTATTTGTTGGATTGGTGTTAAAGTGTTGAACGTGTCCTCTTCGTGTGAACGGCACACTGATATGCATGATATGTCAAGTGACTTCAGGTGTTACAAGCAATACATCAAATAATAGCCTAGTGTTGTTATGGCTACAGTGTATTGTTTTTCAGTTAGCATACATATTAAAACACCGTACACCTTCAAACACATTATTATTATTTATTATTATTTATTAATATTACTGTTGGTGATGGTAGTGCAATCTACCAATAATAATAATAGCAGCAACAGAAGCAGTAGTAGTAACTTAGTAGTAGTAGTAATAGTAGAAGTAGTTGATAGTGATAGTAATGGTGCCACATGACACTATTAACTATCTGCAATAAGTTATTACAGTGAAATAATTGGGTAAGTAGATGATCCATGTCAACAACTAAGCCAGCCAAACCCGGACCGAATCGTGTGGAAGTCAAAGAAAACTCACCTGCGCTCTCGACCCCAGGAGGAACTATTTGCAGCAGCAGGTTCTGTTCAGTCTTCTTTCCCTTGTGCTTTCTTGCATCCGCTTACGAAACGTTGAGCCGTAGGTAGGGTTAGCCCTCAGTGCGTCCTGGACATGAGAGAACTCCGCAGCTGTGCAATCTGACGGATCTGTGTATGTGTAATCCGTGAAGCTCCGCGCTCAACAGTCCAACTGAATGAGGAGGATCTGCGCGCGAACTTGCTCTCGGGCGTTTACGTTTCCCCCTTCTCCTCCCCTGTTCTCCTCCTCCCCCTATTTTCCCTCTCCTGTGCGTTGGAATGATAATGATGCTAGTTTGGTCAACCTAAAGCCTTTCTTTGTATTCCTAAACGTTATGTAGGCTAACCTTTCTATTCGAAGGCACAAATGTCGACATGTCGATTGGTTAAACTAAAGAAATTTGAGTCATTTGAATGATTTTGGCTATTTTCAATGTTAGATCTACATGGTTTCATCTTTTAGGTAATGTTAGTTTACTTATCTGCCAGAACAGCTGATGGTCTTTGGAGGTAAGTGTGTCCTCTGAAACAATGCTTACCATGGTACCAAGGGCTGCACCCTGGCATCCTTTGTTCTGTTGGAATGAGGTGGCACTAGGTTACAGCAGGCCCTAACTGGGCTGCTGTCCGATGAGAGGTCAATCTTGAAATTGTAGTATCACGTGGATGGTCATCCTGTTCGGTTCAGTCACTTTCATCCCTTCTCATCTGGTAAATGGGTGGCCCTGGCCTGTGGTAAGCTGGCTGTAACGTTGCAATGCAAAAAAAAAAAAAAAAAGCAGATGGATACATTACTGTGTGGAGACGCACCTGTGTTAAAAAGGAGAACCTGAGTTGACACTAGGCTGAAAAGCATTCCAAACCAGAGCCCATTTTTCATCAAGCTGCTAAACACATACCATGGCAGCGCCCGTCATCACATTGGTGTTGAGTAATGTTGATGTCCAACATGATGAATACAGACAATTAAGATCTTGCCTTCAAGAGGCATCTGACAGTCAATCACTGTCAATCACACAATATGGGTCTGCCTGCGCCTGTACAAGTCTGAAGGCACCAGTGTTGCATAGACACACATCTGAACTTCTGCTCAATTCACGACACAGTCCTTCAGCATGCATTACTGTATATAGGAAATTGATGAGCATGCTTGACTGCACACTTGGCTCAACACAAGGGATTACAGAGGGGGGGGGGGTTGTTGTGAAGAGGTTGTATACAACACCTGTCACACCCCATAAAAAGATACAGGCAAATGTATGAAACCTTGGTAGAAATGTTGATCTATGATGTACACAGGTATATGCAGAATGCCTATATCTATGCATTACTAGACACGGCATTATCATCACCACTAATGCATTGTGTATTCTTACTTTGCAGGTCCATTTGTATCATTCGGTAAGAAAAGGGTCATTGGAGCAGGCATTACATGCAGAACATGAACGTGGACATCTGGACAGTCTAATCATGTACTATTAAAATGGGTTTGTGATGTAATCATGTGGTCGTTTATTGCATAATCACAGTTATTTGTTGATAACAAAGTCACAAAGCAATCTTTCATTTCAGTATTGAGTGACAAAGAATTTTTAATATAGTAAAGAAGTAATGTTGAGATCTATTTTAGCTAAAATAAAAAAGAGCCTTTTTTTCCTTAGTTACCACTGAAATGACTTCCATTTTTGTCCCATCAGACTGGTATTATGCTCTTTCTAATTCTGTGTTTGCCCTACTGCTCAACACCATGAACACCTTGTGCAGACCTCTCGTCCATAACAGGGAATAGCATCAACAATAAACTCCAACAACTGAATATCATGATGCGCCTGACTCTTACCCAAACACCTTTTATGGTTTGCTTTTATACAGGTTCACACTTCTTTTACGGGTGTTGTTTATTAAGCCTCCTGTTCTGTTTACTGCTTTTGTCTTTTGCTGTGCCTCTCCGATTTTATGTGGTGTTAACACTGTGAGCCCATGTGCCACAGGACAGCTCATTAAGTTTTCCTCTTCCAAAGATATATCTAGCATCCAAATATTCACGTACTCTATAAACCCATGATGGCACAACAACACAGTCACAGCCATTGCCTAATAATGAATGCTTTCTGTAGCCACATTGTTATTGCGTGACAAATTCCTCCCTTGGCCAGCTTTAATGCGGGCATGAGTAGGAGGGAGATTTAAGGATAACACATAAGAGGACCTCACAGCATTCATGTCATTCATTTAAGGTATAATGCCGCCATTCCTCTTCCAATTAAACTTTTCCGTCAACATACACAGTATCATAGGGGTGTGTTCTCTCTCTTGGACTGTATTATCTTTGGCATTCCGATGTTTCTCGGAATAATCCTGTTAAGAGCTGTTGAGAGCGCATGTGGTTAACTCCCTGTTATATCTGCCAAAACAGCAACATATGTCTCGTATCTTATCAATAGTTCATGCTGTATTTTGTAGGGAAAGAGTGTACAGAACTTTGGCCAACACAAGACAACCAGACCTGACTAGCACCTTAATGTTCTTCTCCCCATGCACCGTCAGGGATCACTAGGGATAAGACATCTATACTGTTTAAATCAGTACTCTCAGACTAAAATAACAAGCCCCATTATACTAGTGATTATCATGGCACATTAGTTTGAAGGTGTCTGGTGTTCTGATCTGATCTGATCTGATCGAATATGAAATATTGATGATCTTAAGACTTTTTATGGGGATCTCCCTGTATGCTGTTCAGCCCTGTAGGAGTCTGGGTGACTGG
>NC_045154.1:25370999-25373499 GCF_900700415.2 Clupea harengus
AGAACATGTTCTCAGTGACGCTGATGGGCACGCCGTTACGGGCGTACTGCCGCTCGCACTGGACCACGTCCGGTGCCAGCTGCACCCGCCCCACCCGCGCACGCTCCCCCTCCCCTGCCCCCGCCGCCTCCTCCCACGCCCCCTCTCCCACCCGCGGCTCCGCCAGCAGAGACCATCCTGTCACCACCGCCTGCTTCAGCGGTGTCGTCTCCTCACCGGTGGCCGTGGCCTCAGGCAGGCAGATGGGCAGCACGTGCTCCCCGACGCGAGCCTTATCCAGCAGTTTCAGCACGGCCACATCTGCGTCCAGGAGCAGGGGGTCATAACTGGGGTGGACAGCTATGGAGGCTACCTGAGGACAGGAAAAACACAGCAGTGTCTGACTTGATCTCAGTGCTTAGAGAGAGAGAGAAGATCAGCAATGAATAGACACAGTGCGGGTGGTGTTGAGATACTGAGGAAAACAAGAAACAGCTGACTTGAATGAGGAAACAATTGTGTTTTTTTTTGTTTTGTTTTTTTTTTGCTTCCAAGAAAGCGTGTGTGGTATTAACGGATGCTTAGTTGAGCAGAAATAGCTGAAATAGCCTGCAGAGTTACTGTAATCATCCACAAATATCTAGGCCTATATTTATAGTAACACTCATCTCATCCCATTCCAACTCCCCTGTGTAAAACTTTAGATATTAATTCACTATATGAATCAGTTCAAAAGTGAAAAATAATGTCATATTTTCATCAATGAAAATGATATATGTTTATGCTCATATGATGTCTGTCTATGTGTATCTGTGTGTGTCTGTGTGTGTGTGTGTGTGTGTGTGTGTGTGTGTGTGTGTGTGTGTGTGTGTGTGTGTGTTCCTCCTACCCTGAGGTGCTGCAGGCCTTTGGTGTGCCTCTGATCGCTGCGGAACTTCTTCCCCAGCACCACCTTGACTTTGGAGGCGTCGAGCGGGTAGAGTTTGCCCAGCTCCGTGACGCAGTGGGCAGCCGCCACCACGCTGCGCTGGTTTACCAGCGCCCCGCTGCACACCAGCTGCCAGCCCTCGGACCCCGACACGTCCTCGAAGCTTCCCCCGGCCCCCGCCATTCCGCCAGCCTTGCCAGCTTTGCCAACCCCACCCAGCTTGGCACCGGAGCCCGGAACCGAGCGGCGGTATATGGCCACCAGCCAGGGCCAGTGAATCTCCCCCGACGACTGGGGGTCAAAGTTGGGGATCTTGCCACACACTGATGAAGAGAACAGGAAAGAGAGGCTCTCAGTATGTCTTAATATTCTATTGTTCTCTGACAGACTGTTTGGTGTTACTCAGACTAAGCTAGTTTCCGCTTTAATGTTAGCATTGGTTTGGATGAATGAATTCAAAATAATACATGATAATCACATTCAAATTTCATTCATATTTCTCAAGAATAATACATAATAAATTGATCTTCAAAACAATACATAATACTCACATTCAGAACTGTATGTGCCTGACAACAACCTCACTATATATTATAGCAAAAAGTTCAAAATAATTTATGAATGAATGAATTCAAAAAATCATAGAGCAACACAATTTGGTCAAGTGGCACCTCTGCTGCCCTCACCTGGTGAGCAGGAGACATGACGCCCGCTCCACTTTCCCGTCTTGAGGCAGGTGCGGCGGGAGCTGCCTGAGTGCTGGTAGAAGGGGGAGAGGCACTCGTACTGGATGTGCGTGTAGAGGGGGTGGAAGCCAGGGGGCAGCTGGCCCAACACCTCTGGACCCCTAGTGGGCATAGCGGAGATGACAGGCCTGCCCAGAGCGGCGGAGGAGTATAGCTTGTGCACTGCAGTTTTCCTGGGGGAGACATAGAACAGCGGGGAACATCATAAAACTAAAGCTTGTATAACACATCGCATGTCACAGCTGAGCTGCATTAGAGGACGTTGTGTAAGGTTTATTTGCATAAAAGCAGTGCACTCATGTGTGGGTGCTGCACACCTAAAGGGGACCTGTGGAGGCAGTACAGTCTGTCTCACCAACGTAGACACCTTGGGCTCTCTACAAGCTGCAGGGACAAATAAACACACACACACACACACACACACACACACACACACACACACACACACACGAATATACCATAGAAATGAGACCACCATTACTCTCTCAGATATACACATGCACACAAATACATAAACACACACACACACACACACACACATACAAAAACACACACACACACACACACACACACACATGAACATAACATTAAAAAAATTAGACCACCATCACATCTTAGATACACACGCCTGCACACAAACACACACACATACACATAAACATATTAATATATATACACCATTAAAATGAGACCACCAACACACTTTCAGACACACACACACACACACACACACACACAGACACAGACAGACAGCGGCCCTACCTCTCACACAGATGGGCTGGGTGCCGTTCCAGGAGCCATCTGGCTGGCAGGAGCGACGGGCGGTGCCACTCAGGGCGTAGGAGTG
>NC_045154.1:25378499-25398499 GCF_900700415.2 Clupea harengus
AACTACTGTCAAATCGATATCCATTACTTCTTCATTTGCCTTTATTGACATCCTATAATGTGCATTTAATTGTTTCTATGGTATCCTGAAGAGCTCCTGAGATTCGGACCATAGAGGATAAACAGCATCTATCTCCTCGCCCTTCTCAGTTGCCTACTATGATTAGAGTGAGACTGGCTTCACAAGGTGAGAATGTTGTTAGACTATAGGAGAAAAACAGGGTTCATCTCCTTACCTTTAATGAGATTTTAATGGGGTGCATTTGTTATGTACCGTATAATGTGCATTTGGTCACACACACACAAACACACACACACACACACACACACACACACACACACACACACACACACACACACACACACACACACACACACACACACACACACACACACACTCCCACCCCTACGGCGTGTGAGTGGATTCATACGTGTCTTCTGAAGGCAGTAATGAGCACATGTTTTCCAGAGTCAACTGAGACATTTAAAGTTTAAAGCCCAGCCTGGCCAGCCTCCGGGAATCTATGGGTATGCATACGGAGAGCAGTATGGAATTCCTCTGCGCCGCGAGCCCGCTTTATGGGGCAGCACTGTTCCTATATGTGTGTATGTGTGTGTACCTATGTGTGTACGCGTGTGTGTGTGTGTGTGTGTGTGTGTGTGTGTGTGTGTGTGTGTGTGTGTGTGTGTGTGTGTGTGTGTGTGTGTGTGTGTACCTATGTGTGTAGGCGTGTGTGTGAAGTAAGGGGTCATTTCAGCATCACATTTATAGACTATGATTTAGCAATGGAAATGAGACCACCAGATAAAGAAGAGAGAGAGAGAGAGAAAGAGAGAGAGAGACTGGGGAAGAAAGAGAGAGAGAGAGAGAGAGAGAGAGAGAGAGAGAGAGAGAGAGAGTTTTGGCTTGTGTGTTTTCCTGTAGGGATGTAGTCAGGGGGGGAGTGCGGAAATACACGACCCTGTCCAGACCCAGATAAATAAAACAGCAGGAACAGTACTGTACAGACACACCAGCTACAAAGGAAATACCTAAAAGTCATCCAGGTTGTGTGTGCGTCTAGGTTTCTTTTCTTCTGTGCATGAGTGTGTGTATGTGTGGCTATGTTTGTGTGTGTGTGTGTGTGTGTGTGTGTATGTGTGTGTGTGTGTGTGTGTGTGTGTGTGTGTGTGTGTTTCTTTTCTTCTGTGTAGGAGTGTATGTATGCCAATGTGTGTGTGTATAAAGATGTAATAGTTTGGCTGCATGTGTGTGTGTGTCTGTGGCAGGTAACCACTTCCAGACCCTGTGCCAAGGACAAAGCGGACTCTACCTCTAGTCCACTGCTGGTTTTCCACTGGCATGAGACCCTTCTCTACCTCATTCCCCGGGCAGAAATAACTCACCAGCAGCAGCAGCAGCAGCAGCAGCAGCAGCAGCAGCAGCAGCACCAGTGGCAGCAGCAAGAGCAAGAGCACACAGCCACTAAACCCACTCAAATCCATCGAGGAAAGGCTGCTTCGCTGTCGGGTTGTTGAGATCTTACACTGAGGACGACTGTGTTTGGATATGAGAGTGTGTGTGTGTGTGTGTGTGTGTGTGTGTGTGTGTGTGTGTGTGTGTGTGTGTGTGTGTGTGTGAGGGGAGGGGAGGGGGTGACTCACCGTTCTCACACCTCCTGCCTGTGTATCCACCCAGGCATGCGCAGTGGAAGGAGTGGGAAGAGTCCAGAACACAGGTGCCGTCATGGAGACAGGGTGAGGAGCTGCAGGCTGTAAGATTTACAGAAATAGACAGACACAGAAAAACACACACACACAAACACACACAATCACACACACACAATCACACACCCCCACACACACACACACACACACACACAAACACACACAATCACACACACACACACACACACACACACACACACACACACACACACACACGTATACTTGTGAGATTGGCACGTAAATGTTCATTTTGTTTAATCTTTGGCTGGAGTGGTGCCAAATACATGAAAAACATGTATACATTCTATACATACATCTATTTTATATATTCTATTGTATTTGTAAAGATATTTGAACATATGTGGACTTCCATACCTGAGCTCTCCTGGAAAGTGGCGAAGAAGCCGTCAAAGTTCTTGTAACCGTCGGAGACAAACAGGATGTGCAAGGTGTTTCCGGAGCTTTGGAGTGGAGGAGGCCTATCATTTCCACAGAACCGGCCAATCACACGAGACGTAATGCTGTCCCCGTCTCGCACCTCCACGTAGTCATAGCGACAGCTGTGGTCAAACTCCAGACTGAGCATCATGAATCTGTCATCAAGAAGGGAGAGAGAGATAGAGAGGGAGAAGAGAGAGAGAGAGAGAGAGAGAGAGAGAGACCGACAGAGAGAGAGAGAGATGGAGGGACAGACAGAGAAAAAGAGAGACACACAGAAAGAGAGAGAGAGAGAGAGAGAGAGAGAGCGGAAAAGAGGAAAGGGAGGGAAAGCAATGAAATTAGATGATGAAAAGAACAAAAATATGAGGATGGATTTCACTGGAGCTCAGCTGAGTACCTAGGTACTGGATTGCCAGTCATTCGTCAGAGCTTCATCTCTCCAGCCATATACACTTCCTCACCATTTCCAGCTCGTCATCTTCTAAAGAGCCTCCGCTGACACACACACACCAGCCCACTGCACACTGGCAGATAACTTCATTTCCCAGCAGTCTGACACTGTACAAAAACACTTCTAACTTTTCTCAGTTGGCATTGCAGACAGGACAGATTTGTTTTTGTTTCTGCTACTTCTCCGTTTGGGAAAATAAAGCACTAGAAAGAGAAGGGAGGGGAGAGAGAGAGAGAGATCAAGAGAGGGGGTGTCCGTCCAGCACCTCACTGCCAAGTCTTTTCTCTTTTCCTGCCATGGCGCAGGCTGGCCCGTGAAGAATCAGTCAGAGTTAGCAAACGTGCTAATGCCAGTCACGGGGGACTCTCACGCTCTCCATCAATGAGCTTGCTGAAAGTAGGTGAAAATTGCCCCTTTCATTACCCCTATTTCGGTGGCGCAGAAAGTTTCATGAATGCGATCATTCCTCTCTCAACGATCGCTATTATAAATAATTTCAACATGGAATCAATCTCCCTGGAGCCTCTGTGCAGGAGATCACTGTCGGACATACCGCTCGTTAATTTGCCCAGGGTATTTGTCTGAGATCACGTAGCAAAGCTGGGATTCGTTACGGTACGGCCCTTAATGGGACAGTTTCCCACAAGCTCGACAAACACCTGTAGGGATGACACGATTGTGAGCGACGACTGCTCGTTGTGCTCCAGATAAGGGCATTCACTTGAAAGAGGAGAGACTGCTGGAAGGAAGGTGTGTTGGTGAATTGTGAGCAGCTGCTGACAGGCACACCTTTATCACACACTCGTCGAACAATCCTGACCTATTCACCCTCATTCAGGCCAAGCCAGCTTGCGGTAATTGTTATACGTAACTGAAAATGATAATGCAAATAAAAAGTTGATCACGGTCTAAGGCTTAACCGTCATACTTATCTCATAAATGCCAAACCATATGGCAAGAGCCCCGCATTTGCTCACGCAACACTGCAAATTATGGCAATTATACAGACGTTATGTGATAATTACATTTTTGTCGTGCTTAGGCCGTCTAAACGTTCATCACTTCCACGTGTGCAATATTAACAACATAATTCCATCCTCCTTGCGTGTTACCAACACAGTTTACCTCAGTGTTTCACACTTAGTCCTTTCATTTTTCATGTCAGCAGTTTTGGTGTCGGGAGCCTTCAACAAGACACTAAATCAAAAGGTGAATCTTTAGCATAGTGCACATGGTCTTCTCGACCTTTTCAACAGAGAGTGGACAAAATGATGTTTACATATTGGGGTGTGAGAGATAAATGGAGGAAAGGACATTCCTGAGGACGAGAAGTGAAGCGAGGTAAGTGTGCAAGGAATGGCCAGTACAAACATTTACATACATTTAGTCATTTAGCAGACGCTTTTATCCAAAGCGACGTACAAAGGAGAAAACAATCAAGCTACAAGCAATAGAGACCTAGTGTAACAATAAATACTACTTTACATAAGGAATAAAAAGTGCAGGAATGTAACTACTGTAAGTGCGAGTTAAGTACTAGTAAGAGGAGATAGCATTAGAGGAAAGATAAGGAGAGGTAGGGAACAAAGCCGAGAAGGTGAGTAACACACATAAGCTGGTAATAATGTTTAGGCGGTAGAGAATGTTATGGTGGTTTTAGGTCAGGATGCTACATTCTGGAGAACATTTACAGCCATACTGTTTCAAATGTACAGGTTATGTTGAACGTCTACCAAGTGGTATATTGACTTCTTCTGTGGTAAAGAGCATGCAGCTCGGGATAGTTGTGAGGTTGGAAAAGTCCAGGAATACTTGGAAGCTATAAGAGGAGTGGGTGGGTTTGTTTTGGACGGGTTTCACTGGGTTTGGGTATGTAGGGCTTTCACAGGTGCATCACTATATGGACTATGACTGCATGTGGGTGGTAACTAAAACTTAAAACTTTAAAAAGATAAACATAGCCCATTATTCTGTAATTAATCTCTCTGTCCCTCTCTCTCTCTCTCTCTCTCTCTCTCTCTCTCTCTCTCTCTCTCTCTCTCTGTCTGAGGGTTTTGTTGGGTGAGCCTGGCTGGTGGTTGGGTGTAATAGTGTCATGTGTTTTGGATGGAATGGTTGTGGTTTGGTATTTGCGGGTGTGAGTATCGGCTTGTATGAGTAAGTGAAAGGGTGTGTGAGATGGAGGGTGGGGGTGAGGCTGTGTGTGTGCATCTGCTTGTATGTGTGTGTGTGGGTACACCCCTGTTCAGCTCAGATGAGACATTGTGCATAGGCAGCCATTACAGCATTCACAAACGCAAGCCAAAGGTCTTAAACGTGTAAATCTGATGCCAGTTAGGCCCCATATGTTGATGCCAAAACCCATAACTTTCCATTAGCCCTGAGAATTAGAGGCTCTAGCTAAAAAGGGCCCTTGTTATATTTATGGTCTCCATGGCGTGCTTGCCGTAAAATATCCAAAAGCAATATTAAGGCTTATTTATGGGGCAATTAATTACTTTCTGTTATAGTCAGTTTGTGCCATTGTACTGTACATGAAAGCCTGTTTGGACAGCACTGAGGCATGCCTTGTTGTGCTAGTGGGTGGATCTTCTGTACAGTGTGTGTTAGTCATTGGCTACAGTGTTCAGTTTGGCATGCCAGTGGTTTTCGAAATGCCAGGATTATGTTCATAGGGAAATTGCTGCAACTATTTATCAATCATGAAACAATTTATCTTGAGGTGCATCGACTGAACGTACAGTAACCACAAGCTAAAAGCAGCTCTGCAAAAAACAACCTCTCCGTAATGACTTAATAGGTAATATGGGAAGGAGCACTTGTGTTGGAACTGGGCAGAAACATCACCCGAAGTTCTGCTTTGGATTTCGATTCGAGGTCTGGAACGCCATTGATCCGTGTCTCCAATTTGATGGAAGCATGGAGCTTGTCACCGAAAATGAAGGCTAATGTATTTTGATGAATGCTACCCAAAGTGGGATAACCAGGTGCAAATCTGTTTTCAGCATGTTCGCTACGGTTAGCCGCAGAGGGGGAACCACAAAAGAGGCTTTGTCAATGGGCAAAAAAAAAAAAACAGAATAGCTATAGCAGATTTGATACACCCAACTGGTAACAGTCATCACAGACACACGACACAGACACCACTCAGTGAAGGGCAACCACAAAAGAGGCTTTGTCAGTGCGCAGACACTTTAGACCAAAAAGGGAAATTATAGAAGATTTGATAATCCCAAATTGAAGTTGTGACCCAATACTACCACTCAGTACTTGGGCACTGGGCAGAACAGAGAAAGGGTACGTGAGGTGTGGTGGGCGAGGCCTCGGTGCCCACCTGAACTCGATGGTGAAGGGTCGATCTACCTGCAGGGTCCACTCGCAGCGGGCATTATTGGGGTAGGCCTCCAGCACGATGTGGCCCTGTCGTTTCCTTATCACGCCGCCACACTCTAGCAGGGGAGGCACAGCAGAGGCACATTCACTCAACAGCATAACGTCAGTGGTAGACAGACAAATGGAAAAATAACATGTGTACATCAAAGAAGAAGTAATAAGCAGGTTAAGGTGATGGTTATCTCACGTAGCTAAAATTCTGAATTTGCATATAGCAGCGGAACTATATACCACAACTGATTTGCTTACGATTGGGAAAAAAACGAATACTTAACACGTTGATACCTGTTGATACCGTGAGCTGTGAGATATGGTATCCTATGCACTTTTTTGTCTTGACACAAAATGGAGTTGGGTTGTATGTACCTTGCTGTCTATGTTACAGTGGCTGTGTCACAATGATTCCTAGTGAGAGGGCACAGAACTCACTCATGCAGTCTCCCCCTGACCATCCAGGGCGACACTCGGAGCAGTACTTCCCCCGCACGAAGAAGTCATCCCTGGGTCCCCATGTTCCGTTGTGACAGCGCTTGCAGTTCTCAAAGATGCTGCAGCCTTTCAGAGGGGTTAGCCCAGTGAAAGGGGGAGAGAGAGGGGGGGGGGGGCGATGGAGAAAGAGAGAGAGAGAATGAGGCTTAAACTAGGTGAATGTGTGATAGATTAAGTCTGAAGCCCAGCTGAATGGCGCTGCTGGCCTCAGCTCCTGTAGCGCTCCATCACGTGGATGAGAACTGTGAAAGTCATCAGGCCCGTTTAGGAGAGCCTCCAGGAAAACGGACCTATGCGCCGAGACAGACTTGTTCACCAAATCACTGGTGGCGCGGCGAGCTGGTTTCTGTTCAGGGCGGTCGGTGGTCTGAGGACTCCAAACACAAGCAGAGGTAGAGACACGCAAATGTCTCTGCGGGCGTAAATGTCAACATTGGAGGGTTTGCCTATGGTATGGAGACGGACAGACGCACAATGCAAGAGAGTCTACAGATTTATGAGGGGGGATTTGAAGAGAACCTGCTGTAAAGACACAGGTATGCACTTGATTATGAACATCTGTTTTTTTTTGTCATGCCAAAAAGAGGGTAAGGATTTTGTGTGTGTGTGTGTGTGTGTGTGTGTGTGTGTGTGTGTGTGTGTGTGTGTGTGTGTGTGTGTGTGTGTGTGTGTGTGTGTGTGTGTGTGTGTGTGTGTTTTCTTCTAGTTTTTGAGTTGTGAAATCATGAGAATGTTTCATGTCCAGGTGGTTGCAGGAAAGAAAGAGGTGTGTATGTGAGAAGATCTCGTGTAAACCCTGACATGATGGGCTACAAGTTTCCAGCTGGGTTTTCTCACTCCTGTTCCAGTAAAACACACACAGTACACAGGAAGAGAACTGCAATTACAGCTTAAATTACTAACAAACAATGTAAAACTGAGGTCTTATTAAGATTCCCTTGCCCTACAAAAAAAAAAAAGAAACACAACCATTGCAATTAGGGCAGCAAAAAAACAGACAGGTTTAAAATGGGCTTGTAGGAATTTCACAGCCTGTTTGAGTTTGTGTGTATATGTGTGTGAGCGAGAGAGAGTGTGTTTTTGTGTGTGAGCAGAAGTTTGTGTGTGTGTGTGTGTGTGTGTGTGTATTTAAGAGAGAGAGTGTGTGTGTATGTGTGTGAGCGAGAGAGTGTTTTGTGTGTGAGCAGAAGTGTGTGTGTGTGTGTGTGTGTGTGTATTTGAGAGAGTGAGAGTGTGTGTGTGTGTATATGTGTGTGTCTGAGTGTTTACCTGGGTGTATAATGCAGGGATCACACTCGTTGATGGCGTTGCGACAGCAGGGGACGGCGTAGCCCACTGGCACCCCCTGCAGGGGGCATTTGCAGCGGATCAGCTCGTACTCACAGCAGTCACGGCACATGGCACCCCACTCCGGCCCTGGACACTGCGGGTAGAGCCACCTGTAGTCTGAGTGGACACAACCAAGTCACACACACACACACACACACACACACACACACACACACACACACACACACACACACACACACGTTTATTCGTGCCTAAAGAACAGAAGGTGTTTATCCATTGGCAGACCAAATTACTTGACACCAAACAAAAAGAAGCCGGCACACACAGTGGCTAGACCTCTACAGCTTACTTTTAATGCCGCGTTGACAAAGGAAGGTGTTTCGATCCTCTGGCATGACTATGTGAAGGTGTATTGTACAGCTCTAAGCTCCTGTGCCTGTGTACTTCCTCATTCTCTGTCAACCTAGCATCTGATTACCAATTACTTTATTACTGTTTACCACAGGAATGTGGCTTAAATGTGGGTGGGAATGATTACCGTGTTTCATCCATTCTGAACTATTCCAACATCTCGAGTTCAAAATGGCAGTGCAGACACAAACAAAACAGCTATAGTGATTAGTGCACTTTAGGAGTAAACAAAACCAGAACCCCATTAGCCATAAACTTCACCCAACACTTAGAGATGTCTTCAGACTGTTTCCGTGGTCACACAGAGCCAAAGTCAAACCTAGCCCTGCTAGACTAGGCATACAGCTACTATAAGAAAGGAACAGCAGCTATGGTCATCTGCTGCCCCAAAACACATTAACCCCAGACAGTGAGTCAATGGAATGAAATTAAACTCCTCATGAATCCAGCCAGACAACAAGAGCACTGCAGTCGGTGGCCAGACAGTCAGTCAGTCAGTCAGACAAAGTCAGTCAGTCAGTCAATCAGTCAGACAGTCAACGCTGCGTCCTGCTGCACACATGCAAGTCAACACATGGTTCCTAACGGAGTGACCACTTTCAACTCAGACTCTTTAGGACTTTAGGAGGTGCACTCCGCAAATTCTAATCTAACACACTTTTTGACACGGTCTTCTAGCTGCCCTTTCAGTGTGTGCGCTCCAAACAAATGTTTGTACACAGCTCTGGCTCTGTGAATGGGAAACAAAGGGAGCAGCTCGGACTGAGCCATAAACAATTCCAGCCTATCAACACGCTGCTTCAGGAGCAGGTATAGGGATGGGTGTAATTTGATTGGCTGTCAAGCTGAAATATCATCAACCTTTGGCCAGAATTGAAGACTGCATCTTTTAACAGAGTACACATTATCTCCCATAGAGCAGGCAAATGCAGTGAAGGAATGCACGCGTGAGTAAGGCAAGATACGCGTTTGAGATCGGCCAGACAGCACATGTCTCTCTTTGCAGGAGAAGACAAGCCTCCCAACACTGCCGCTTGTCCTCACTCAACCCAGGAGAGACCAGATTCCCAATGTTGTGTGTTTGTGTCATTCTCGTCTGCTCTTTCATGCACAGTAGTGTTATCCCCGGCTGTGTGGGGTGATGAGAGACAGACAGAGAGTGTGTTTGTTTCTCCTTTTTTAAACGTCTTTTCGCCTGACCTCCTTAGAAAAACAGCTGACACAGAAGTAGGGTGGTAAAATCCTGGTAAATAAACACCTCTGAACTAGACCAGACTCAATTCGAGGCAGACCCATTCAGGCTTGCCTCTTTAAACCATTAAAGCTTAAAACCATTAAACCACACCACTTAAAGTAAAAAAAAATATACCCTAATTACAAGTAACATTTATTTAAAGCAAATGTTTAGGACCAAATCTTTTAAACTAAACTCCTTTCTCCAGTGTCCTTCAGATCCCTGGTGACTGATGCTTTCTGCTCGTGAGCCGCTCCTCAGATGAAATATATTTATTGCACTGAGCTCTGCTTACATAAGGGAGCAGGAGTGGTGGAATCACTCACAGACAATTAATCTTGCTAATATGTTAAACAATGGAGAGAGCCATGGATGATGCTCGGACAGCAGTCCGAATGAGACCAAAAGGTGATCTGAGTGCAGCGGGCGACTCCGCTGGAAAGTTGTCGGGGCGTCTGTGGAAACGATCGCAATTGGAGCGAGGATCGGCTTCGCTCCCTGGCACAGCTCGGCGGTGGAATGCGCGTCTCTGGCTAATCATTCTGTTCACCCTGTCCCGCCCAGTGCGCCTTTCCAATTAAAGCGAGAATTCTCTCTCTCTCTCTCTCTCTCTCTCTCTCTCTCTCTCTCTCTCTCTCTCTCTCTCTCTCTCTCTCTCTCTCTGAGAGGAGGCAAAATGCAGAATGCAGAAACGAAACGAGTGCAGGAAAACCCCCATTTCGTAAATGACCAAAACCACAATCATGTAGCTGTGTCGCTTGACCCCCTTTTAGTGTAGCCCGCTGGCTTTTCTGTGGTAAGTTCTGGACAGACAGGGGGGTGTTGGTGTGTCCGTGGAGGTCTGTGTGGTGATGTGATGTGCTATGGAGAATGTAGGGTGTGCTTTTAGAGCCCAGTGTGATTGGTAAGAACCCTTACAGACGCATTTGCAAAATTCACATAACTTCTCACAGAGTTAAACCACAGGAGTCATTGTTGAGATGGTATGTGATAGAGGATCCAATGGTATTGTGAAGGCTGTGCTACCCATGACGGCTGAGGAGAAAGGGTGGGGTTGTGATCTGTGTTCTTCAGCGGAGGAACCTGTGCTCTACAGAACATCGGAACCCATGGCAGGGCAGCTAATAGACATGGCAGGCAATGGAATCAAATAAAACAGCCCCCCGCCCCCCCACCTCCCGTGCCATTGCTGGGTGGGTGAGTGAGACTGTAGGTGGCATTCTGTGGTAAGATCTGGACAGAGATGGTGGTGCTGTGGTCTCGGTGGGATGCTGTTCTATGGTGCTGTGATGCACTATGGAAAGAGTGCTCTGTAGGGTGTGCTTTGAGAGCCCAGTGTGATTGGTCAGATGTTCTCCGGTGGTGCGGTGCAGTTCGGTGACGTTGCCATGGAGAGCTGACAAAGGGTGTGGCCGGTGTGAGGGCCTGTTTGTTTTACACTACAGGAGATTTAGTGCATATACAGTTTTTTCCAATCATTTTCACACTTGTTTCAATACCATGTACACTTTCTCAAAACACTTAATAAAAATGCATTCAATGACCACTTCTTCCGAAATTCATGGATACCTCAGTCTCATTCAATGTTTACCACCATCAAAATTTAGATCACTGTAGAGGGAAAGATGCTGTATTTTGACAGACAGATGAAATTATACACCTGACAAATGCAGATTATTCAGATTTTCGCTGAAAATGTATTCAGTTTTCGGCTTTGTTTTGTTTGTTTGCAGCCTTGTTACCAACTATACAAAAGTGTTGCAGTACAGCATTTGCATTGAAATGTGCATGCATGTGGGAAATATAAATGTAGTTATTGCTGAAGACATTTTTCCACTATTACTCTAATGCTGTATATGTAAGTCATGGGCTATGAGACAAAGTGACCCAAAAATGCAACTACAACAAACACTTTTATCCAAAGTGACTTACAAAAAATTCTTGCATTGCCCAGGAATTGAAACCAGGTCAACTACTTGTTAGTCACCAACACAAACCACTATACCACTGATCAATGAACTGTGCAAAAATAGGGGATACAGCAACACATAATATATGCATTTTGCAATGCTTCAAGTTGTCTGTGTTCTTTAGTTCATTTTACATTGAGAGATAAAGTAGGTTCAATGGGAGAAAGCATATGCTATAGTGTTTTGTGTTTTGGTGGTTGTAGTGCATTTTGCACCAAAGGTTAACTGAGGTGCTGAGGTGTGTGTGTCTGTAAAGCCCACTGTGTGAAGAGTTTAAAAAAAAAACTGGGCAAGGTACTGAGACAAGTGTGAAAATGATTGGAAAAAAAACTGTAAATGGTGTTTGGTTGGGGTACGGTTGAGCCAGAAGGCAGTGCTGTGGAGCCTGCAGTGCTGAGACGACTAAGGTAAATATGAACCTCAGGCGAGTGATTTCGCCTGAGAACGCTTGTGCAGATGTTCTAGAATGCTGGGAGATATGCCCACTGCAGGGCTCCAAGACTTCACTTGACCCCTTCTGAACCTTAATGGGATGACAGATTTCGCTGCGCTCCTCCATGGCCTGCTGTTCTCCTTAGAGTCCGTTTGGACTGCCGTTTCCAGGAGACTGCAGAATACCAGGTGAACTAACCAAAAAAACAACAGCACTGACTGACAGTTCCATAAACACAGGCCAAATGCAGACTCAGGGCAAACAGGGCCGTATGCAAGGCAGGATTGCGGGTCTCGTTACCTAGGAATGACTTTAATTGGCTTGTCAACAATCTCCGTAATTTACTGTTGTATTTTGTTTGCTTTGGAACCTGCAATTTAAGTTATAATGTATTGTAGCATTGAGCTAACACTGCCAGATGTATATTAACTTTTGTTCCTATGTCAAGTCTAAAAAGCTTTTACTGGTCTCTGTGGAGGAATCCCACATATATTTTCTGCTAAAACACTCGCAGAGGTGAGCTCCACCAAAGGGGTGTGTGTTTGGGCCTGGTGTGTCAAAATTGAAGCCTGGTCTCAATCAGTACCACCCTCTGTTTGGGATAGTTTATCACTAACATTAACACATTGCTGGCATATGCAAAGAAGTGTGTCATATTGAGTTGCAGCCATCAACCATTTTGCCAGGATAGAGTGATGTTATTGGGGAATTACTTTGGGATCTCCATCGATCCAACCAGCTGTGCTGTGAAACTCCCCCTCAGTCATAGTCTGTCTTCAGTACATAACTAACAAGTCATGTCATATGTGTTGCCTCATTCTGCAAACCACATTTGTCATGTGCTGCTGGGCTAATAATGTGGGAGGTTTGAACTGTTCCTTTCTGTTGGTTTCCAAAACAAACTACAAGAGCCACAAATACCTCGCGCAGGCTTACATTTAGAGGGAAAGGTTGAAGGGTGCATTTTAGAAAACCATAGGCACACAGGCGTTTTGGTTTCCCTGTGGAGAAAACTATATGTTTTTTATCCCGAGGGGGTAGAAGCCCTCTTGAGGATCTGTCTGAGTTCACAGCGGAGTTCACTGTGGATGATGTCATCCTGGTTTCCAGTAACACACATGAAAGTCCAGACACTCTATATTGTTCAAACAGATTTGAGCAAGTGGCATCCATTTTAAACAATGACATCTTAAAGTTTTAGTTTTTGGTTTGGTTTGATTGATTTAGTTTGATTGGTTGAGTTTGATTGGTTGGGGTTTGATATGGTTTTGGCAGTTGCGAGCATCAAAGTTTACTAAATACGTACTGAGTAGCTAAGTACTCTGTCAGTAGGTCATGGATAGTTCACACGGTCAGTAGTTCTAGACATATATTTCAGGCCCTTCGACCTTTTGAAATGAGTCACGAGCTGCACCTCTCTGTCACTGAAAACGATGGGGTCAGCCATGAGTCCTTTGGCTGTCAGTGTGTGAAGCCTTTATGAGTCTGTACCAAAGGCTTATGTGACCTCTTTATGAGCTGCCATGAGCCTTGATATATGATGGGAGAGAGAGAAGGAGCCCAGATCAGTAATCCGCTTTTCTGTTTTATGCTTTTACACAGGAAATAATTGTTTAGTTGGAAAGAAGCTGCGCCACCACCTCGCTCATAAACTGTGTACAAATAAATTGGTGACGGATATGATGTTTTCTTCCATCTTCGTGTTTTAATTTAGTGTTGGATCTCTCTGCTGTCATGGAGCTGCAACATCTCACTTGGAGCCTGCTCTCTTAGGCCAGGACGTGATGTTCCGACAGCGGAGGAAAGCTGGGGTGTTTGTCAGCGGAATGGGGGCGTGAGTGTGTGTGTGTGTGTGTGTGTGTGTGTGTGTGTGTGTGAGTGTGTGTTTGTGTGTATGTGTGTTCTTAGTGTGTGTGTGTGGGGGGGGGGGGAGTGTGGTATGTGTATATGTGTTATTAGGTGCATGTGTGTGTGTGTGTGTGTGTGCGTGTGAGTGTGTGTGTGTGTGTGTGTGTGTGTGTGTGTGTGTGTGTGTGTGTGTGTGTGTGTGTGTGTGTGTGTGTGCATGTGTATGTGTATGTGTGAGTGTGTATTTGTGTGTGTGTGTGTGTGTGTGTGTGTGAGGAATGCTGCTTTATCTGCCCTGAGTGCTCTCCACTCTATCTGAGTGTTTATGGGCGACTCTGGGGAGCGTTTGTGCCCGTCACTCTGCGGATGTCATCAGAGGCTCAGTCTCGGGGGCCTCTGGACACACATCACTCAGGCATCCGCTCAACACCTGACATCTACACGCATATCCTCGTTTAAAAAAAAAAAAAAATCACTCTTGACTTCATGGAGTGAGACCACGAGAGAAGCTGTTAAAATGTGTGGCGTTTGCTGTGTGTTTATGTGCCACAGTGATGTGTGTGTTTGTTTCAATCCCATGTGTGTTGTGTGTGTGTGTGTGTGTGTGTGTGTGTGTGTGTGTGTGTGTGTGTGTGTGTGTGTGTGTTTGTGTTTTTTTGCATTTTTGTTGTGGAGGCCTCTCTCGCTCACATATTTGGGGCAGTGGGGGAGGAGAACACTTACAGTAATATTTAGACTTTGTTTTTTCCCTCTTTCTTTTCCTCAGGGCCCTTGTGTACTTGTATAAACCCACTAACCCTTTTTTAGGAACTGTGCCTCTGCAACAGCTGAGCATTTGTTTTGAATTCTTTGTTTGAAGCAGTCGACTTCTTAATTCATGTTAGCACTTTGTTTGATGCACCCCCACCCACCCACCCACCCACCCACCAACCCCCTCCCTTTCTCCCCCTCCATTAATCTCCCCTTGTCTGCTTTGCGTGCGTAAACAAGCGCACAGACGACTCATCCCTCACAGAAGTCGTCTCAATATTCTACACGACTACACTTGGGCCAAACCGCAGGATTCATTGTTGAGATCTAATGGCTTGTTGTGAAAGCTTTGCTACCCAGTGGAGGAGGAGAGGAGAGAGAGAGAGAGAGAGAGAGAGAGAGAGGATGTTGTGATGTTGGCAGTTCTGCGTTCTTCAGGAGAGGAACCAGCATTAAGGGACACCGGGACCTATGCCAGGGCAGCTAAGAGACACACCACACAGAGGAAAAAACAAAAACACTCATTCCCTTGCACTCGTTCTTTCTTGGTTGAATCCCTCTGCAGAGAGCTGTCTGAGGTCTCTATGGCTTTCCTGGACTTATGTAATTGGTATCTGCTTTTTCCATTCCAGATGTTGTGCACTGTGCACCTCTTGGACATGAATCTCGGAGAGCTGGAGGCACAGAATTAGCGTTAATCTTCTTCAAAGACAACCCCTGCACCTCCACCCACACACCACCATGTTGCCACATTGATGCCCCAAACCTCTAACGCCCCATAACCCCCCTTCCCCCAGCTCTACCCCACCCTCATCCTGTCCCCCATGTACAGCGTAGGCTGAAGCTTTGAAGAACCTCCAGAGGATCTGAAATCACGGCAGAGGGGGCGGGTTCACTCTCCACCTTCATGGCTGACTGGAATTCTGTGACCCCTGTTGAAGGTGTAAAGGTCAAAGTTCACAGGTGTTGACCTACACCCCCTATAACCCTGTCTTCAGCCCACCGAGTTCCCATCCCCGCTGGGGCAGCCTCCGGGGGACAGAGAGGGGAGCGCTCCACATTGCCTTGTGGGCACCTTGCCAGGCTGCTATCTCTGCCGCTGGCATCGGTTCAAAGCCCGAGCTGCGCATTGATTGGACTGTGAAGGTCACGCTTTTCAGCCGGCCGTATTTCATGGTCGTGAGTGCTGAGCAATGACTTGCCGTGGCCAAGCAGCACATCTGCAAAGTCCTTGGTTCCGGGTCCAAACTGAGCGTCAGACACAGCTGCTCATCCCCATGTCAGTCTTCATCGTCAGGCTGTCCTAAGTGACTCATTCCAGCTCTCGCATGACTGTGCCTTTCCCTTCAACAACCCCCCCCACACCCTTAAAAGAAGGAAACCTGATGAAGCAGCAGCTGTACTTTCGCCACGGAGGCAGACATCGGGCAAGACGGAAAAAACATCGATACATGGAGTCTCGGCATCGGAGCGGAATCTCATCTGCACAAGTGGTTGCATTGTCACAGACCATAAACCCCCTCATTGCACCTTTGTCTAGTCGTGTGTGTGTGTGTGTGTGTGTGTGTGTGTCATCGCAAGCCTTTAGCCCCTTTAAATCTCAGCTAACATTCCTAACCCCACCATACCCCGCCCCAACAGGCATTCATCTCATTCATGTCATTCTCATGAGTAGTCACGTTAGCACGAACAAAATTACCCTAAATATCTGCTGGCTGGCTGGCTGGGTGGGTGCAGTCTTTGCCTGCCTGCTTGCCTGCGATCGGTTGGGGCTCTCTGATATTTTGGGGCCTGAGTGATTTAGCGGTCTTGGAACAGGAAACTCCTCTGGGTACGGCACTTTCGGTACTTTCGGCCCTCACCACATGTTCACACACACACACACACACACACACACACACACACACACACACACACACACACACACACACACACACACACACACACACACACACACATATATGCATACATATACACACACATACACGCACACACACACACACACACAGTGCAAACATGGCCTCCCAGGGGCAGCCCCCCTCAACATATGCCAAAAATGAGACACCAGACACGACAGTGGCCACAGGATAAATTTAGAGATCTACTGCCGTTCCTTTGTTTTATTCCATCTTCCACAGCTGAGGGAATGCAGGCTGTAGCCACCACACTAGCTTCTGCCAGGGGTGTGTGCAAAAAAGCTTCTTGCACACATACCTTTCACATGAAATAATGTGACTTTTCCAAATGCTGGTCAATTTTTCACTCTGAAAGCGAAACAGTCTCTCCTCTCCTCACCCTGTCTGACCTTGAGCTCTTTAGCTTCCTGCCGCTCACCAGCTGCCTACATGTTGATTGGCCCACGAGGATCTAACCCAAATAAGCCATCCATTCTGGGCTTGACAGTAGAGGATTCTGGGAACTGTGGGGATGGTGGGAGACTGATG
Organism: Clupea harengus; assembly: GCF_900700415.2. Lineage (NCBI taxonomy): Eukaryota > Metazoa > Chordata > Actinopteri > Clupeiformes > Clupeidae > Clupea > Clupea harengus. The sequence goes on from NC_045154.1 coordinate 25,395,360, forward strand.
AACGATTTAGGGTTCAGTGTGGGTTACGCGACAGGAGCGCCTGTTCCCCGTCAGGCGAGCGTGTCAGCCAGGATTGGGGGGGGGAAACTCTGATGACTTTCCCTCTGTCCCTCGACCGCTGTGCTGAGGTCAGTGTGATGATTTCAAACGGGCCAGGCCGCGGGCCAAAACACTGATCTCAACTCAGCTGAGGCAGAGGCTGAGCTGGCCATTTCCACATAACAGGAGGATTACACAACAGTCAAGAATCCATCTTTATTTTCATTCCTTTGTCCGAAACTGAAAAACAACCTCCCCTCAGCTTGCATTTAAAAACACACAGAGCAGAGCAGTCGTCTCACATTTGAGCTGTTTATATTCCAGACTGTCTCTCAATCTGCGGCGATAATGAGAGGTGTAATTGTAACTGCACCCCCCCCCCCCCCCCCCCCCACACACACACACACACACACACACACACACACACACACACAAACACACCCCAGTGTGTAGACATTCAGTGTCAAGTGTTATCCACTACACGGATCGCTGGTTCTGGTAGGGCCAATTAAGAACCTCATGAACATTTTTATTTACTGTCTCGTCTATTTATGGATCGTGATCTGTTTACTCATGTCTGATATTAATGTATTACATGCACGCAGTGTTATGTTAGAGTTAGTTCAACCAATCGTCTCTTACTGTCAGTAATTAACACACTCCTCTGATTCTTTAGATTTGTCTGTCTGTCCTGGAGGCAAACATCTTCAGTTTCAAACATCCGTACTGATCATGATAACTATGTGGTTCTTCAGGAACTCCTGGAACTCCAAACATTCAGAAACAACTGCATGCTTGGTTTTCAATCTGAAAACAGTTCATATGGAGTCCGAACTGGTACATGAAAGAGGAGGAAAATGTAAGATGGCAACACAAAGACTGCAAAAAACTCCTCCACACTTACATGTCCCATGCCAAAAGAACTAAACCATGTGAACACACACTCACACACACACACACACACACACACACACACACACACACCCACACACACACCATCCCGCAGTGGGCTTTAAAAAACACTCTGGAGTCAAAAACTTGGAATGTTCTCTCACTTGTTGACCAGATGAAAAGAAGGCAAAGAAAAGTGCTGATGCTGAGCCTTTGAGAACAAAGGACACAGAAAAAGATGTAGATAGAGAGAGCATGAAAGAGAGAGAGAGAGAGAGAGACAGAGAACGGGAGGGAGATAAAGTGGGTTCGCTCGGTCACTTACCGAGGGGCCACGCGCTCCCCTGGGAGACAAGCAGGCCGAGGATGAGGATGGCGAGGGCGAAGAGTGCGGAGCGGGGCCGACCGCAGGGGTCCCGGCATGCGTGCGCGTGTGTTTGGATCCCCCGGAGGGGCCGTCCTGGCTGCAGTGGCGCTGAAAGCATGCTGCCGTTCGGAGCTCTGTTTACTTTCTGAGCCCAGCTGGTTTGACATCACCCTCGCTGTCTCCCTCTCTCTCCCTCGCCCTCTCTCTCCCTCTCTCTCTCTCTCTCTCCCTTTCTCTCTCTTGCTCTCACTCGCTCTCTACCCCTGTGTGTCTCCCTCCCTCCTTTTTTTCTCTTTCACTTTATTACTCCCTCCTTCTCTTTATTTCCATTCTCTCTCTCTCCCTCCCTCTCCCTCTCTCTACCTCTCTTTCCCTCTCTCCCCCCCTCTCTCCCCCCTCTCTCACCCTCTCCCTCTCTCTTTCTCTCCTTCTGTCTTGCTTGCTGTGTTTGGCTTCAGGTTACAGCTCAGCCTTGTCAGGCTCTCCCTGTAGTGGGCTGTAGCCTGCACCCCTGACGTCACTGCTCTTGAATGAAAGCAGAGGCACGAGAGGAGACCCCCTCTCTGTTAACCCTTTCACTTCACCCGCGGCACCACGACGCTCTCGCCAGAACCCCACATCACACTCGGGCCAGGGGCCACACACTCAGACCAGAAGGGATGGATGGATGGTGGTGGGGGAGGGGGTCTCCCTTGTCTTTTTGTTTTTCATGAAACTATTCCTGTGACCCAACAACAAAACAACATCTGGACGCCTCTCCATCTTCTGTTCCCTCCCTCGAACATTTTCGTGGAATTACCAGAAACAGAGTTTCCAAGGAAAAAGCTACTGCTGGGAGATCCACTTCCCAGTGTGTGCCGCCTAAGGACATGTTTTTTACTGTATGTTCATCGGTGTTGACCGCGCAGCAGTGAGTGTTTGCCTTTCATGTTTGCTCTGCTGAGATCTAAGGTAGTGATCGGATATGCTATCATCAATGTGTGTGCCTACGAACACATCACAGCAAACAAGCGCAATCACTTCAAACCACTCTTCCAGGCGAGAGGGAGATCGTGTGTCAATACAGCTCTCCAAAATCAACAGGATTCAGAGCCGAGACTCATGGAAAGCTCTGCAAAAACATAGGCAGCTGTCCAACGGGAGGGCGAGACATCGTCGGCATCCCTTCCCCTCCCTCTCCCTCTCTTTCTTCACCTCTCATCGTGGACCTCCTGTTGGTTCAGATGCCTAATGGTTTATTGTGTGTGAGGAGTTCTGTCCGAGGGGGTCGGAACACATCGTCCACCCCCTCTATTATTCCCGGTTCCGATTGGCGTTCCAAAGAAGTTGGCAACATGTTCTGTTGATTTCCCCCATGTGACTTCTAATTGTCTGTTGAACAAATAAGCAGTCTGCTTTCAGAAGTCTCCACACTTGTTTGTGTGTGTCTGTGTGTGTGTGTGTGTGTGTGTGTCGTATGTGTGTGTGTGTGTGTGTGTGTGAGAGAGAAATGGGGATAACTGGTGGAGAAGGAGGCTGGGTGGTCTGTGTTGCACAGTTCATCATGTTGATACAGGACAGAATAACTCATCCAAGCACACAAAGGGTGCCCCCCTGGTTCATGTCGTGGCCCCTTACCTCACACTCACAGGGGGCTTTTGGGTGTGTGGAAGTGGCCCCTCTAGGCTCCGGCTTTGGCTGGGGCTCTGGGGCTAATAGACTGCCAAACTCACCATAAAGCTTCATTACAGGTAAACAAAGGAAGCCACCCAGCGGGACGGCGGACATTTACCATGTACCGAGGTGAGACGATGAGAAAGGGGCCGAATGGCAGCTCACAGGGGGAGGTTTAGATGTTTAGATG
>NC_045154.1:25403499-25428499 GCF_900700415.2 Clupea harengus
ACTGTGTTTCTCTCTCTCTCTCTCTCTCTCACACTCTTTCTCTCTTGTGTGTGTGTGTGTGTGTGTGTGTGTGTGTGTGTGTGTGTGTGTGTGTGTGTGTGTGTGTGTGTGTGTGTGTGTGTGTGTGTTTGTTTGTGTGTGTGTGTGTGTGTGTGTGTGTGTGTGTCTGTGTGTGTGCGCCCAAACATTATAGAACAAATCTTAAGGAAAGCAGCTGCTGAGTTATAAAATGGAAAAAAGACTTGGGCACTCAATAGCTTACTCAAAGCTAATTAACAGAGCCCAGACCTTTACAGACAGACACCGCGAGCCCAATCCAGTGCTTATGGAGTGTTAAAACCCTTAGTGTTCTTTTAATCCTTTTTTACAGCGGGAACACAGCTACTCTCTGTTTTCCCCTCAACATCTCTGTTTGTTTGGGGATTTGTTATCGTCTCCATCGCCGCCATTTTTATTTATTTTTTCAGATCAGTTGATTGATGAATAATGACCTCATCGGTACATGCCGTCAGTGTGTGAGACTCCCCTGAAACTAGCTATTCACGCTGTGTGGAAAATAAACACGCAGAGATTTGTTGGGGGATACAGACAGCAAACATGTTAGCAACACTCAGTGTTAACATTTGTGGAGGTATCGAGGTGGGTCTGCCGCTGAAGCACTGAGGCAATCCCCCAGCTGCTTTCATCTACGCCACGCTTGTCCAGACAGGTCCATTTTCTTTTCAGCAAAGCTCTGCTGCTCTGTTATTTTGTAATAATTGATGGCCATGTTACTAATCTTAGTTTCCAGTTGGCAGAAATGAACCAAAACCAAATGGAAGAGGTAGAATGAGGTAGCATGGACTACATCATCAGTCCCACATCGCGGCTAGAAACCAGTCAGTGGGATTTTAGAACACGAAGAGAACCATGACACTGATATTTCATGCATTTGCGTTGCGAAAAAAGATAGATAGATAGATAGATAGATAGATAGATAGATAGATAGATAGATAGATAGATGGATACTTTATTAATCCCGAGGGAAATTTAGGTCATCCATAGTAGCTTATACACTTACTCACAGACATACATACATAAATCACATACACATAGGGGGAACATGTTCACAGGGAGTGGGGTGTTTACAGGTACAGGAATGGATCTGACGCTATGGTACATTGTGCATAGATTGGTAAAGTGTTGATGTCCACGAGGAAAGTGTTCTTGTGCTGCAAGAAAAAGAATGTGTTTAGGCCACGATTATAAATGTGTAAGTCTCACTTATGCTATGGCCTTCTACAGATTACTTTTAACGATTAAAAAACAGAACCATGTGTATGACAGCACAGAGTGTTTCAGTCTGTGGTCTGGCTGAGGACCTCGTCATGATTTCCTGCATGCCTTTTGTGTGAACAGTATTTCTGTGGTGTCTGCCCTAGGGTTCTGTCTTTTTTACTTTTTAAGTAGCCCAGTTGACAGCAAGGTTTCCATTTGACGGACGCCAGGCTGTAAACGGCCGCAGTGACCACACATAAAGGCTAAATTCAGATTGTGGGTTGAGGTTAAGGTTATTTTTGGGTTAACATTTGACCTTTGATGCTGATATTTTATTTAATTTCATGAAGCACCTTCAGCTGGGTCATTATGAACGATTGCGAAACCATGTCGTTTGTAGACAGTGGGCCTAACCACATTGGACACCCATCATTTCAGGTGTTCCTCAACATCATGGGTCCATTAAATTACCTCAAGGACTAAAAATCATGCCATCAAAACACACTCTAACACTCTGGGCCCTGGAAACGTAGCAACAGCTATTTAGACAGAAATCAATGACATTATATCGTAGTAACTTCCATTTTGGAAAAAAAAAAGAATCAATAACAACGCATTACATTTTGGCACCCACTGGTTGAAAGCATTGAGTGGAATGTTAGCGTAGGCAGACCTCAGCCTGCAGCCTTGAATCATCAATTCATGTTGATCTGCTCCATCTACGCTGGGCAAAGTCGCTTAGCGACCAGGCTGATCTATTTAACTTGGCCCCTTCATCTATGCCTACTCACGATCCGCCTGCTTAGCATTCGCTTTCATGCAAACCCACGCCGCCACCCTAACTCTGTTCTCTATGCAGTGACCAGATTTAGAGAACACTATCGTATTGCATCATTTGCATTGAATGGCATTGCACATTGCTTGTCTACCTTATTGACTGCACTTGCATAATTCCTGGCCAGTTAGCTTGCTGTCTGTGAGCTGAGTGTATTGGATTCGGTTCTCATTTGTCATTGTTCCAAGTTTGAACATGTATGTAATCCAGGGTTGTAGAGAATAGGCTTAGTCAGTGCTTTCTGTGTTCCTTTTGTAAACCGTGTGGTTAAACATTGGTCTATGAAATGTGCCGTGAAACTATGAAATGTCATTATATTACATTTGTCAATGTAAATCATCACAAACACGTGCTCTGTTTTCTAGTAGGTGGGTGAAAGCTTTAGGTTGGTGTGCCTATGTGTATCCCCATGGAGAGGAGGACTGACATAAAGCAATCCACACAGCCACAATGGCCTTGTGCCACAGCAAGAAACCTGATGAGGGTCGTCCTTACATCTGCTGACCACAGCCTTGGTCCAGTCATAAATAGTAATTTGATCCTTAAATAAACCATAATAAATAAATAAATAAATAAAATAAATCTCCAGTAGGTTATCCCCTTCTATCATTTTTGTCTATGGCCACCAAAGTATACATTTATATATTCACATTGTATATGAATATATCCATTTCAATACACAATCATTTTATTCTCAACTGAGTCTGCCTAGTCCAATAAGGGATACTAAAGCACACATTTAAACACATAATAAATAACTAATTCCTTATCACCCGGTTGCATTGCAGCAGCTCCAGAGTGACCCAGCTGGCAGTGGTGCTGAACCAAGTGCATTGTGGGAGGAGGCTTTTAGGGTGGGATGCCATGAGGGATCGCAATGAATCCTGGTGTGACTTCAGCCTGTGCCTGTGCCTGTCATCCAAAAGCATGATTTGCGCTCTCCAAACTAAAGATGGGCAGCAGGCTGCAGAGGGACCTTCCCCTGACCCGTCCTTCGCACAGACCTCGGCCTGAAGGACAGACCACAAGGGCCGGGCATGGTGACCATTATGGACTGTGTGTCGTCGCGGTCCACTTTGGGCGCTGTGTACTGTTTGCTCGTTTTTTTTTTACTGTCTTGTATGGTATGGCAATTAGAAAAACCGCTGTGGGCCTGGCTGTTGTTAAAATGGGGTTCTGGGAAGCAGTGTAGCTCTGGGAAATGGGCCTGGAGCTGTCGCCTTTCAGTCGAGCAGAGGGTGAACAGTGAGAGAAAGAAAGAAAAAAAAGAAAGAGAGAGAGAGAGAGAGAGAGAACAGAGGGTGTGTTTTTGCCATCAACTTTCGCTTGCTCTCATTCCATGAAAACTGATGGGTGAGTGTCCTGCTGACGTTTCAGGTCATTCTCTTCATGTTGTGTGTGCATTTTGCAGATATCCTATTCATTGCCATTACCTTTCAGATTTTACAACTGCATTTAAGGATTTTATGAACCATGAACTTTTACAATGGTAATCTATGGCCAGAGATAAGAGGTCTCTCTCTCTTTCTTTCTCTCTCTCTCTCTCTCTCTCTCTCTCTCTCTGACACACACACACACACACACATACATTCACATTAATTGCTCCACTATCTCCAAGGATCTAGAATGCATACCTGCCTGATCAGATTCAGATGGGCGTACCTCAGGTGAGCTAATGCCAGGTGAGTCACCTTCATGCGCAGCTGTCTGGGGAGTTTCAATACATAATGTTCGTTTAATTCATCAATTTGAATAGTTTTCCACAACAAACTAAACTTGTTTGATTTCTGACATCATGCAGCAAAATACTTTTTTTGTAATACCACATCACTGCCAAAACATACAAATAAATCTGGTGAAAGCCATCAAGTGCTCACACTATATCAACCTTTTACAAAGACATTGCACCTTAAATCAACAGCAGGCGTGCCAAGTGGGATGTCAAACATTTGGGCTGTGCTCTTTCTGTGAGCAGGACTTATTGCATTAAAACATGTGGATAGACTGAGTGCTCATTCTGTGAGCAGGACTTATTGCATTAAAACATGTGGATAGACTGAGAAGATAAGGAGATATCTGTGTTGTGTGAGATAAAGGCTAGGATGGTCTTGGAAGGGACTTGTAGTTTGAGGCGTGGTGACCCAAGTGTTAAAAAGGGCTGTCTCCCCAGTTGCCTCCAGCTGTGCACCCCCGCTGTGCAGGCCACTCACGGGACCTGGGGTCCAGGCAGAGGTCAGCCTATCAGTTGATCCCAGGAGTCCGTGGGGCTCGTGCACAGTGGAATTTCACTGACCAGATGGTTAACCCCATGCTGGGTTTCTCAGAGCTAGCCTGGACTTGTTCTCACTCCCCCCCTCTGGCCTATATAAGCTTGGGCCACCACTGGCCAGTTGTGGGTCAAGTAAGCAGAGTTGGAGAGGAGCTTCAAGCAGTTCATCAGGTCAATTCACGATCAGAGACATTCGCGATCATTTGCCGTGCGTCAATGAAAGAGTGAGTGTTTCGTTGTTGTATGTGTAATGTAGCGGGTCTGTTTCATATCAGGGTATATAATATATGTATGTTTATGTAGGGTGGTAATTATACTGTCTTGTCATGTTTCACTCTGTTACCGTTAAGCAGGAGTTACCGTTGTTAACGGAGGAGTGGAATGTTCACTGTAACGCTGTGAAAGGGACAGATCCGTATATATATCATAGCCATCATAATCACCGTTTGTATATACTGTTTCATCTTTATCATATTTAATTGTTAATATTTGTATATATTTGTTATATATTATTTCCATAGAAACCACGGTTCATGGTTCTTCAACTCAATCACGGTCAATCAAGAATTCATGTGTAAATACGAGTCCTTTACGCGGATAATCGTATTCACCGTTCATCTTCAATCATTCATGTTCATCCTGCCATTCAAGGCTTGAGTGTGTGCAATAAATACTTCATTACATCTGTCATCATTGGGACATTGACATCATTCTAGTTCTAACCGGACAGACCTGTGGCGATTGTCACCTATTTCAAGTACACCAGCATACAGTCTTTGGGTTTCATTCAATTCACATATCACCCTATTTTATATGGTCCTTCGAGCCGGATATTACATTTACCGCAGTTAAAGATGTCAATGTCAATGCCAAGAGACAACACTCGTGCTCGCCGTGATGGTCGTCAGTCCCGCTACTTGGATGACTGCATGGTGGAACTTTCGAGGCCTCATCTGCATCAAATACACGCACTCTCAGAACAAGCCGTTGGTGGTGCCAGCAGACACAGCTATGAAGACGTTCTAGCACCCCCTGCTGGACAACCGTCGTCAAGCCACCTCCAAGAGGCATTCCTTTCAGCCCTGAGGGAGATGCAGGATGACAACCATCAATTAAGGATGGATTTAATGCAGATGTTGCAAGCCCTCTCACCGCGTGCATCGGATGCACCACCAGCTCCAACCACCAGCTTCGCTCCACCATCAGGACGACTCCACGTCGTAGACAGTGGGGTATCCAAGGCCAGCCATCAAATCCCTGACTTATCGTCCACGCCGCTGCCAACCAGTCAGGCATTCATTCAGCCAGTGGATGACCTGCGAGGTGTGCCGTGGCCTGCGTCTCATCATTCTCCGCTGGTGGTCCAACCAGATGATGACACGTTCCCACCACCACCTCCGCCAGTGTCATACCACGACATGGTCAGTGCGGCAGAGCAGAGATTGCCGTGTCAGGTGCCAGGCCCACATCATCCACCTCAACAGCCTGTGGCTGTGCTGACTGACCATGTGCGGAGCACGCATATCGGTCCAGGGCACAGTCCGGCTGATCACGCACTGCCAGGTGAGGTGCCAACACAGCAGGATGAGGTGCCATTCATCCACTCCAGAGCACCGCTGGAAGAGCCACCTGACCGCCAGGGAGGCGTCAGGGCGAATCAGAGCCCAGCCGTGCATCCCACCACTGTCCTGCTTGGGTGTGACTCCCCCGTCAAGGCAGTCGAGCCCACCAAGACAGCACAGCCCTCACCACGGAAGCCAGAGCAGCCACCGAAGTACTGTCCGTTCTGCCACAGCATCCAGCACTACTTCAACCAGTGCACAGCCTTCAGAGTGCTGTCAAAGGATCAGAAGGTCAGCTGGATCCAGACAGGGAAACGGTGCTGGAGGTGTGGGAGAGATCATCCAACAGTGCAGTGCTACCTCAAGGCCAGATGTCAGACATGCAATCTGACGCATCTGGAAGTGCTGCACGAGTTGAACATCAGACCGGAGAAGCCAGCCCCCGCCATTCATCAGCCAGTGACGTACTACCTTGATCCTGCCAGGAGGGGTAGTAGTGTGCTGCTGAAGCTGGTGAAGGTGTGCCTGTACAATGGCAACAGGAAGATGGAGACGTACGCCATCTTGGACGACGGTTCCGAGCGCACAATGCTGCTTCACAGTGCAGCTCAGGAACTGGGTCTTCAAGGACGGAAGGAGGATCTGGCACTCCGGACTATCCGTCAGGACGGCAAGTCTGTGCCAGGGAGGTCAGTTTTCCTTTTCCGTGGCATCAGCCAGTCACCCTCAGAAGCGGTTCAGGATAGAGCAAGCTTTCACCTCAGCAAAGCTTAGCTTATCCACCCACTCATACCCGCTCAAAGCCCTGCAGAAGGCATATCATCACCTCAGAGGTCTGCCCCTGCAGTCATTTAGTCAGGCCCAACCGCTGCTCCTCATCGGGTCTGACTACCCCCATCTCATCACCCCAGTTGAGCGAGTGCACCTAGGCCCACCAGGTGGACCGGCTGCACTGAACACACGCCTGGGTTGGACACTGCAAGGCCCTTTCAAGGTACCCCTGCATCAGTCCTCCACCCCTCAGTGTCTACTCACTGGGACTCATCCTCCAACTGTTGAGCTGCTACATCACATGGCTCAGCCCTGGCAGATGGATGTCCTGCCCTCCCCGAATGTGAAGCTCATCACACGGTCAAAGCAGGACACAGCCACTGTCAGGTCACAGGAGGAGAAGACAGTCAGAGTGAAGGTGGATCGCCTGCCTCATCAAGCACTCCAACAGTCCGTCCTTGGTCACCGGTGTGGCACTGGGAAACGGCTGCGTCAGGAGTCCATCCGTGCAGAGGCACGGAGCAGCAAAGACAGAAAGGAGTCATCACAGCCAGCAGGAGGAGACGGGTCATCCCTCCACGAGCCTGCTGACCTGCGGAAGTCATCCTTCTGTGGTAACGTCTCTGTGACCGCTGCTCAGTCTCTTACAGATCCCGGAGGTTTCAGCAGCTACCAAGAGCTGCTGGAGGCCTCTATCAGAGCATGTCATGGGGCGGCCACGCCCACAGACCCCGCAGCAGAGGACGTCAGGCAAGCTGAGCTTGCTCTCCTCCGGACAGTTCAGAGAGACTGCTTCCCGGAGGAATTCATTCTTCTTTCCACAGGGAAACCTGTCCCTGCAGCCAGCAGACTGCACACGTTGGCTCCGGAGTTCGACTCAGGGGTCCAGCTGATCCGCGGGGGGGGGCGGCTCCGCAGGTGTGAGTCCCTGGAGGAGGACGCATTGCACCCCATAGTGCTGGATCCTCATCACCCCATCACCAAGCTCATCATCCAGGACGGTGACAGCCGGCTCATGCATCCAGGCCCGGACAGGGTGGTTGCTGAGCTACGGCGACGGTTCTGGATCTTGAGGGGGAGACAGGCCGTCAGGAAGCACCAGCACGGCTGTGCTGAGTGCCGAAGATGGCGCAGCAACTCAGTCATCCTCAGAATGACTGACCTTTCACACATCAGGTTGCGGCTTTCCAGGCCGCATTCTATTTCAACAGGTGTGGTTGCTTCGAACCATACCTCATCAGCATACGGACAGCGCAGATCCAGGTCAAGGACCGGACCTACACGTGGCCCGTTGCCATCAGACTCCCATCATTCCTGCAGGATGCAACTGGCTCACTTCATGGACAACAACTTTGCTACGCAAAGTTGGGGCGGCTGTTAAAAAGGGCTGTCTCACCAGTTGCCTCCAGCTGTGCACCCCCGCTGTGCAGGCCACTCACGGGACCTGGGGTCCAGGCAGAGGTCAGCCTATCAGTTGATCCCAGGAGTCCGTGGGGCTCGTGCACAGTGGAATTTCACTGACCAGATGGTTAACCCCATGCTGGGTTTCTCAGAGCTAGCCTGGACTTGTTCTCACTCCCCCCTCTGGCCTATATAAGCTTGGGCCACCACTGGCCAGTTGTGGGTCAAGTAAGCAGAGTTGGAGAGGAGCTTCAAGCAGTTCATCAGGTCAATTCACGATCAGAGACATTCGCGATCATTTGCCGTGCGTCAATGAAAGAGTGAGTGTTTCGTTGTTGTATGTGTAATGTAGCGGGTCTGTTTCATATCAGGGTATATAATATATGTATGTTTATGTAGGGTGGTAATTATACTGTCTTGTCATGTTTCACTCTGTTACCGTTAAGCAGGAGTTACCGTTGTTAACGGAGGAGTGGAATGTTCACTGTAACGCTGTGAAAGGGACAGATCCGTATATATATCATAGCCATCATAATCACCGTTTGTATATACTGTTTCATCTTTATCATATTTAATTGTTAATATTTGTATATATTTGTTATATATTATTTCCATAGAAACCACGGTTCATGGTTCTTCAACTCAATCACGGTCAATCAAGAATTCATGTGTAAATACGAGTCCTTTACGCGGATAATCGTATTCACCGTTCATCTTCAATCATTCATGTTCATCCTGCCATTCAAGGCTTGAGTGTGTGCAATAAATACTTCATTACATCTGTCATCATTGGGACATTGACATCATTCTAGTTCTAACCGGACAGACCTGTGGCGATTGTCACCTATTTCAAGTACACCAGCATACAGTCTTTGGGTTTCATTCAATTCACATATCACCCTATTTTATACCAAGTGTGTAAAATCATGGCCGTTTCTTCTGAAGGAAGTGAGTGTTTCTGCCTATCAGGTGTCTATCATGGCTTACAGTAACGTACAGTCAGGCTACAGTCAAAAAGTGCAATAACACCTTGTGTTTTCCAAAAAAAGTCCTTTGCTTCACACCTTTAAGTGAATCAATGATTCCTCTTTATCTACAAATAACAAATAACAGTAGCACCATCCATACCAAGGTACCTATAGTGTCAGATGTCTCTGTAATATTTTAAGACAGTCAGCCATGTGTATATATGTGTGTGTGTGTGTGTGTGTGTGTGTATGTTTGTGTGTGTGTGTGTTTGTTTGTGTGAGAGAAAGAACGAGAGATAGGGACCCAAGGGAATAGGTGGGATCTCATAGCTTGTGAAGAGTCGCTGACAGTATGTATAATTCTTGTGGACAGGCAAGATATGCTGATGAAGCTCTAACATAGGATTGGAAAATAAACCTCTGCACTGCTGCTTCAGGAAGGAAATCAAGTGCTGCCCCCTTCTGGCCAAAAAGGGGCCTGATTCTAAGATAGACCTAATCCTGTGATTTCACCCTCTCTTTGAATGTGAATCAGAACATTAACTTTGAAAAAGATACATATACAATGAAACACCTTTCATTTTACTGTCATAGTCAATGTTCCGATGAATTCAATCATGGTGTGTTCTTGTAAGATGTTGTCAGATTGAATGCAGTGGATATGCTGACGGGTAAACTGTGCAAATAAATGTGTTCTCATATTGATGTTTTTATGGCCACTCCTTCTGTGATCCCTATTGCGCATCTCTTCTTCCTTTTAAAGAGGATTTCAATAAGAATGCTGTAGTCAGCACAGAAATTACTCCATCTGGGTGGCTTTGCGTTATCGCCACGGTTCTTCATTAGTGTTCATTAAAGTGAGTTATCAGTGCTGAGGATTATGGTTGTATGATTATGGTCCTGTTTAAGGTTTACCGCCCCACTCTATGCCATTCTGGTCTTCAACCACTAGAGGGCGCTATAACAACGAGTGACACAATTTATGAAAAAAGGTTGATATAAATTGTGAATCATGTCTGTAGACCTCCGAGAACTGCGAGAATTTGACTGAACCAAAGCTCTGTATCCCTGCTGGAACAGAGGTGATACAGCTCTACCCTACCCCACCCAAAGAATGAAACTCAGACAGGAGAAAACTGTGTATTGCTTCCCCCTGTTCTCATCTGAATAGGTACTGTGATGTTCTCTCATCCATTACTGTGCATCGAGCATTACTGTCTGTGTGTGTGTGTGTGTGTGTGTGTGTGCGTGTGTGTGTGTGCGTTTATGTGCGTGTGTGTGTGTGTGTGTGTGTGTGTGTGTGTGTGTGTGTGTGTGTGTGTGTGTGTGTGTGTGTGTGTGTGTGTGTGTGTGTGTGTGTGCGTTTATGTGCGTTTATGTGCGTGTGTGTGTGTGTGTGTGTGTGTGTGTGTGTGTGTGTGTGTGTGTGTGTGAGTATGTGTCTTTGAAAGAAAGAGGGAATGAGAGAGGTCTCTGACTGTTTGTGCATTACTTGTCCCTGAGTATCAGTCTCCGTTTACTGAGTGTCGCTAAATAATTCAATTGCTCTGCCTGTGTTCCTAATAGCAGCCATCCTTCTCGCTTAAACAGAGTAATGCACACGCTGACAGAGTAGCTTCATGCTCCCTCGCCTTGGCCGACACTTGTCTGTCGGCGTAGACATTCTCCGGAACATTTAGCCGGCACCCAAGCCAAGAGGAATATGTCCTAACCTGTTCCGTATCCTTCACCGCAGACACAGGTGATGGCGAGAGCTGAGGAACTGGCGCCTGCCTCAACTTCAGTCATCCAGCGTTATAATCAAATACCTCCACTGCATCAAAGCTGATCGACAGTACAGAGGAAAGATGATTGTTCTACAGTATTTGCCTTTCCTAACTGGTCTTTGTAAAATATCATATCTGAGGCCCTATATGAGATATAAATATATATTGCTCTTATTTTGTAAACCCAATAAATACATTTTCACACAAGAAATGCCACAGTACCAGTATATACATAGCAGGTACCAGTAAAGGCCTAAGTTCATAGTGAGAGTTTAATATAATAGAAATGTTTCAGCATTATAAAAGGGGTTGCATTTAGTACATTCATAATAATCCTCACTGGCAATCTGTTCTGTTATAAATGTGCTTTGGTGTATGGCGTTGTTTTTGAATTCCAATAACTGAAATGGACCGATTTGACTTCCCATGGAGTTACATTTTGATGTGTGGGACTGTTTTAGAATGTGAATTTTCATGTGTGAGGAAAGGGAATAAACTGATGATGAAGGCAAGTTCTGTTCACTGAAGTGAATTTCTTTCCTTCTCCAAAGAAGTTCACACTGAGGAGTACGTCCCCTTGTACTGTAATGTTCTGGCCAAGACCAGTCTAGTCAATTGAGAAAAAACAGATTACAAATGCAATACCATTAAGACCTTGTTTTAACTCTCAGCCACAGTGTCAAGGAAAGATCTCAGTTTGTGTTAAATGTTGAATGTTATCTTTCTTTTTGAATGGACCATCATTCACTGAGAGACTGAGAGTCCACTGTGTGAATGCGTATTAGAAGGCCTGCCTCAGAGTCTATAAAACACAGGGGAGAACAGGTTGGCTGGACCTCTTAGATTATTAGCTCTAGAATGGGAATCTAGAATGTTGGTCCAGTGTGTGTGACCTTCAGAGAGCAGAGTTCAGATTTGCCCTTCTGTTGTTTGGGGGCCTGTGATGCGGGGTCAAATACAGCTAAGAGCTTTTATTTTTATTTTCTAGCGCTGTGACCTGAACCAGGGGAGACATTAGCGCCAGCCCTGGGGCCTGCGCGGCGCAACTCCGGTGACTCATGCGACGCTGAGCGCGAGCGAGGTCTATAACGGCGCAGTGGAGATTAGTGGGAGCAACAGGGGTGAGGACGTGGCTCAGGGGACAAGCCTTAGTCATCAAGCGTCTCTCTTCACAGCGCAGAGTGTGCAGTTGAACTGAACAAAAACAAAAACAAAAACTCAAACACATACACACACACACAAGCACACGCAATCTCTGTTTTGCAGAAAAACAGTTTTCAGTCTTCTGCTTCTGACAGAGATGCGCTTGGGGGCTGGAGAGAAAGAGCTTTGCCAGCCCCAGGCCTTTGTGCTGTGCCTCTCCAGTTTTGATGTAATGGGATTGAACATGTTAGCTTTGGTGGCTTCAGACACACCGCTTTCATCTACCACCGCACCCCCACACCCCCCCCCCCCCCCCCCCCACCGCCACCCCCGTTTTTAGCTGTTCAAACCTTCAGAGGCAGTGCTGAGTGCATTGGAGCACAAATGGTAATCCTAGCGGGCCATGTGACCTACATTGAAGCTTGGTCAAAATGATCCAACGATGTGGTATGCCTGAGCAAATAAGCACCAATCGGCTATAGCATTCATGATAGACTCTCCAGCACGGTTAAGCTCGTTGTTGGCCAATTTGCAATTCTCCCTCACAAATACTGAGCCCTCTGAAGTCAATAAGCCAGTTAGTGAAGGGTGGGAGGCGGGGGGAGTTCGATCCTTAAATTGTTTAATAAGGGATTAAGCCTCCCCCTGGTCAGCGAGTGCATGCTAAAAGATTGGGAAGCGGTTTTCCCAGATGAAATAGTGGCTTTTCTCTTTTGGATCCACTCTTATTAGTACAGTGTGCCATAGTTCAGCCTATACAAAGGGTTTATGGTGGTGTGTGTGTGTGTGTGTGTGTGTGTGTGTGTGTGTGTGTGTGTGTGTGTGTGTGTGTGCATGGTGTGTGTGCATGGAGAAGAGGAGAACAAAAATCCCTTCATGGTAACAGAGAGAAGGAAAGTACATCAAACCCACCAAGTCATTGGTGTTTTTCCTCCTCGGCGGCTGAAAGAGCAATTACCCAGGGTGACTGAGAGGGTTTGGGCCGTGCCAAGGCTGAGCAGCATTAATCATCTCTGAAAGCCACAGCCACGCTTATCAGGAGAAGACGAGGAGCTCAGAAAACTGGCCAAGACAGGCTAAAAAAAAATTCATTAAACATTGAAAGTTGTGGAGGTTTGGGGGGGGGGTTCAGGTCTCAAGGGGCCCCCTCCTGGCCTGCCGGGCTCCTGGGTTGGCATCTCTGGCCGAAGGGCGGTGGCACCACCGGCCAGCTGGCCTTGACTCTCCGCTTTGGTTTCAGCTCTGAGAAAGGCACATCGCCTAGCGTGAAATTATGCATGAAAGTTGAATAATAGGCAAAATGGAGGCTAAAATGAAACACATTTGTCTTTGTTAGGTTCACACCTCACAGAGAGAAAACAAAGTTTGTTGATCAATAAAATGGAAACCCATCATTGCCCCCAGTCCTCTAACAGTGGAGAGGGGAAACAAATGTCAGCCTTGAGCCTGCTGGAGAGTAGCAAAACTGCCTCCCCAAAGATTTTCATCTTTTGTCGTTTGCCAGAGTTCATCCCGGCAGGGCTTCCTTACTTCATCTGCCACTGTCAGTGTCCTTGGCTCGCCACCGATGCCAGGAGATCCTGCCTGCCGATGCAGAGCCGGTGCCCCTCACAATAACATCCTGCTCCTATTCATCATCTTTTCCCTCTATGACTCAGCCTGGTTCCATCATTATGAGCGAACAAAAAAATGTCTAAAAAAAGGTTGAATGGGCGAAAAAAAAACACACACACATCTCCGGCAGATGGCTGGCTGGCTGCATCCTGGCAGCGCTCGGTCGGAGCGTCTGGGAGAGGAACCTTGGGAGGATTTTTGAAGTGTTCTCTGAGGCGAGCCTACGGATCCTCAGAGAGGACATCTATCACTCACCTGCTCCTCTCGCTCAGCTCAGCCAGACCCCCCCCCCCCCTTCAACATGGAGGACAGTGAGTTAACTTCTCTCTCTCTCTCTCTCTCTCTCTCTCTCTCTCTCTCTCTCTCTCTCTCTCTTTCTCACTTACTCTGTCTCTCTCTCTCTCTCTCTCTCTCTCTCTCTCTCTCTCTCTCTTTCTCACTTACTCTGTCTCTCTCTCTCTCTCACACTCTCTCTCTCTCTCTCACTCTCTCTGACATTAAACCATCTCTTTTCTCCTACTCTTTACATCTTTACATTCACATAAGATATATTGGCTTAAATACATATTTATATTAAGTATTTAAGTACTTACAAACAATGTAATGATCTAACAATACAACTAAATGTAACAATACAGAGAATGTGTAAGCACAAGCAAGGCAAGTATAGATGTACTGGGAAATACAAGTAGCCTGTTTGTGTGTGTGCAGTGTACATATATGTGAAGTGTGTTAACTACAAGTAGTACTAGTGGTAAAAAGAAAAAGAAAAGTTTTAATAAAACATTCACAAACATTCTCTCTCTATTTCTTATAGTGCACATTCTCCTCATGCAGTGCTTCATCCTGTTGCTAGAATTCTCACAGTCAGTTTCCTCTGTCCCTTTCACATACACAAAATGTTTCAGGTTGAGGACGTCTCTCTCTCTCTCTCTCTCTCTCTCGCACACACACTGTCTTTCTCTCTCTCTGTCACTCTCTCTCTCTCTCTCTCTCTCTCTCTCTCTCAAGATCTCTGTTTCATCCTTGGCAATCTGAGTGCCACTGCACACAACGCAGGTTGACAGCAGGGAATGTATTAATGTGGCGTGTTCGGGCCCCCGGCCCCCGCCGCTGCCTAACGGCCTTTAGCATGAGTAATTGTCAGCCGGAGTGAAATGATGGTAGCTTTCAGTGCTAATGGCGAGCCTGCGCATCCATTATTCAGGCTAAGCGAGAGTGGTGGCGAGCATAAGGAGGATGAGTTATGACTCCGGCGCATGCTCTAACCTTTAGAAAGGGACGGGCTCTCTGGTTTTGTTTCTTGGTCGCGAGAGGAACGCCCGCATCACAGGCTGGAGCGAGAACTCGAAGTCTGGAAGCTGTGGTCTGGGGTGCCCCGGGGGATCAGTATCAGGTTGTGGTTGTGGTTGAGGAAAGACACGGGACAGGAGTGTCGGGTTGTGTTGTGTCTGTGGTGGCAGGGTGGCAGGGTGGGTGGCAGGTGCAGGCGGGATTGGCACTGCGGTATAGGAGGATGAGGCAAGGGGGTGGGCATGGCAACTGTGAAAATGAAAAATGGGCACAGTGGAAACAGTCCCACAGATAGCAGACACTGGGATCTCAGTTGCTGTCTGTGGTGGCAGGGTGGGTGGTAGGCCCGGTGGGATTGGCATTGCTGTCTGTGGTGGCAGGGTGGGTGGCAAACCCCAGTGGGATTGGCATTGCTGTCTGGGTATGGATGAGGCTACTTGGTGGGCGTGGTAGTGGCGAGGAGGAGAAGTAGGCATTGGCTACCGGCAGCACACTCACACTCACAGTCACAGGGATTTGGGTTGTTGTTGGTGAGCAGGCTGACAGGCACATGCTTGGGATTGTTGTCGACAGGACGAGTGCAAGGCTGGGCAGTCAGCAGGGCAGCTGTGGGGGTAGGCTCCCGGGCTCGGGTTGTGACTGCGGTCAGGGTGACAGACGGAGTCATGGAGTGATGTGTGTGTGTGTGTGTGTGTGTGTGTGTGTGTGTGTGTGTGTGTGTGTGTGTGTGTGTGTGTGTGTGTGTGTGTGTCTGTGTGTGTGTGTGTGTGTGTGTGTGTGTGTGTGTCTGTGTGTCTGTGTGTGTGTGTCTGTGAGAGAGAGAGAGAGAGAGAGAAAGAGGAGGAGGTTGCGAGGGGGGGGGGGGTCGGACAGCACATTTGTTTTCAAATCCTGTCTTGTTGAGAGGGCACATTTCTCTGCTAAGAGCGAGCGAGTGAGAGAGGGAGGGAGGGAGGGACGGGGGAGAGGATGGGATGGGCCCTGGCCTAATTGGGAGGGGCGCAGACTGCAGGCTGACAGATGGCAGGAAATGGATAGGTTTGATATCTGAGCAAGCCTGTGCTCGCACTAAACACAGTGAGCATGTTGAGGAGTAGCCTCGGTCTCCTCTGGCATGTCAAATCGGACATTCGCAGACGTCTAGCAACTTTTACTTTGCCTTAACATGCTCTAGATTTAGCATTCCCTTAACACAATGCATGCATGTGTGTGTTTGTGTGTGTGTGTGTGTGTGTGTGTGTGTGTGTGTGTGTGTGTGTGTGTGTGTGTGTGTGTGTGTGTGTGTGTGTGTGTGTGTGTGTGTGTGTGTGTGTGTGTGTGTGTGTATGTGTGTGTGTGTGTGTGTGTGTGTGTGTGTGTGTCTGAGAGAGAAAAAGACAGAGAGCGAGTGAACGCAGATGTGCTCTCTGGGTCTCAGAAAACTCCATTATTCTGTTAGACTGGGTTATTTCTGACTGGTAATTGGGCAATCAGTATGAGACTGTGTATTGTGGACTCAAGCACATTGGTATGCCTGTGCCAGAGTAAAAACGACCCAGTTAATTTGATTAAGAACTTAAGAATCTGAACTGCCTGACTGTGAAACAAGGGCTAAATTAAAGAGTGTTTGAGGTGAAAGAATGCTTTTTTACACATACATCTACACTTTGCGTCTGTGTGTGTCTGTGTGAGTTTGTGAATGAGAGAAAAGGAGTGTGTGTGTGTGTGTATGTGTGTAGGGGTGGTGGAGGGGAAAAAGAAACTGTGTGAATAGCTAATTAAGAAGGCAATTAATTTCAGTTTTGTTACACAGGATTTTCTAATGAAACCCTGGGAACAAGCTTAGATAGAAATTTCGACCTCATTTCTCGTGCCTGCAAAATTCAATTAAATTCTGGAGATAGACTCAGTCTCTCTAATTCTCGGGCAAAGCCCTTAGCCTGTCAAATAAATGCCTTCCATGGGGCAACATACTTGTCCATATAGTCCACCAGGGAGGTAACAATAAGCTCATCAATTGTCATTGCCAGTACAAATACTGCTAACATTTATAACAGCAATACTGTTAGGCTATACTGTTAGGCTGTCATGCCTGAGAAGAATCTCATTGACTCTTTGGGACAAGATAGCATCCACATTAGGCCCTGACTTAAATTTCGAAATACCAGTAAGGTTCAAACGTAACCGCCCACTTTCTCCTGAACACAAGGTTTCGCCGTTTCCCCACTCTCACTGCTTTGAAACCCCACGGGCTTCCGCGATACGCCACCAGCTCTCACTGCTCGAGTCACGTGCCGCAGAGCCCAGTGTCTATCTCCGAGCGGAGCTACTCCGGTCAAACTGAGTGCTGAGTTGAGCGATGGAGTCGTCGGCAGCTGATGGAAGCGCTGCAGCACTCTTGGACTAATAAGGCTCGCCCAGGAAGCAGCCTGACCCATTGGCAGTGAATGGTCTTTCCTTTTCATAAGAATTTGGATTTTACCCAGTTTACCATGAAGACGCGTTTGATTTTGGTCGTTGCGCCCTGTGGTTATCCAAACAGCCAAACTCACTCCGCGAGCGGGCGCCGGGGCATGTGCCCAGGACGTTTTATACAGCGCTGATCCAGGTCTCGGTGGGAAATTCGGAATATTCTTCCCTCAGCCTTCGTGGTAGAGGTCGTGTGTTTTCTTTTTGTCATAAGAGGAAAATATTAAGCAACCATGAGGTTTGTGTCGGCGAACTTACTTGCCCTGTTTTTGCTGTGCACTTGTTCGTGTGTGCTCTACGTCTGGAGCAGACTAGAAGACAGGCTGGGAAGACAAAAACGGGGGTTTCATGGAGCAGGAGCTCTTTTCGCTTACAGTAAATCTGCGGACCTTTCTGCAAGAACTTTCCGAGCACTTCTCACTGTCCCAGCCGCTCAGAAATCGCACCACTATAACAGAATAGACAGTCATAATTCCAGTAATACCAAGGAGAAACCTGCTAATATAGTAAAGAGGAATTACCATACACATGTAACTAAAATGACATCGAATAAACGAGACGCCCTGCGTTTTAGCGAGATAATTGAAGACGGAATATTTTGGAGTCAGAGACTGGACGATCATCTCCCCGTAGGCTTTAGTGAAGAACATGCCCGGACGTGGAGACAGAGAGCCCGGGGCAACCTCGTTGTCTCACTGGAGTCAGGCTGCGGCAGGGTTTCTAACCAGCTGGCCACTTTTTCAGACGGCAGTAAAGCATGTGTGCGTTATGGGATAAACGCGGACCAGATACAAGGAGAAACTTTGTCCTATTACTTGGCTAATCTCCTCGGCATCACAAACATACCGCCAATCATCCTCTCCCGACTGGACGTTGACGGCGAACAATGGGGCTCTGTGAGGCAGAGAGTTGATGGCTTGCAGTGGTCGGCGGGAGCAATTGTGTCCCTAACTGAATGGGTCGCAAACCTCACAGGAGTCGTTACACCTGCACCTCTGCGGCAGGAGAGCAGGGGTCTTCATCCTTTGTTGCCGGAGCTTGAGAACAAAACTATTGCGGGACTGCTCGAGCTTGTACAGTGGACTGATCTAATAATATTTGACTACCTAACAGCGAACTTCGACAGGCTGGTTAGCAACCTCTTCAGTCTGCAATGGGACGCCCGGGTAATGGAGAGGGATACCAGCAACCTCCTGAGAACACCAAGCGGGGATTTGGTTTTCATTGACAATGAAGCCGGCCTGGTGCACGGGTACCGGGTGCTGGACATGTGGGAGCGGTACCACAGCACCGTCCTGAGCTCAGTGTGTTTGTTCCGAAAGGCGACAGCGCAGCACATCATAGATTTACACCGCTCCAGAGATACACGGATGCGGCTGCTCGAGCTCTACCGGGACAGGGAGCCTTTAGCCACAGAACTGGGCTTTCTGTCCGACGAGCATGCACGGACATTGCAAAATCGTATCGACAGACTGTACAAACACATACTGAATTGTAAAGACAAGTACAGTCAGTTATAAACACGGCATATTGCTGTGGAAACACCCTTACTGGAAACGGACATGAGGAAAAAGAACATTAACATTTTAGTCCTACCATAAAAGTATGAATATCTGACTGACTACCTCTTGTTGGGGAACATAATGTATTTATGGTCTCTGCATTTGGCGCAAGTGAAGATTTTTTATTATTATTTAATCAAGCCTTAAATGTATATATAGATTTGCAAAAAGGGCATAGAAGGTTTTGTGGTCCCTATTGCTCAGTGATGCTATGTAGTGGGGAGATGTGAATCTGAGTGTGATTTGTGCAGCCAACTCAAGTTTCGAAACACTGTGTTCTGTTGTAAGGAACAAAGTGGCTTTTTAACTGTCACATCATCATAAAGCGTTTTACTACATAACTTTTACATTTAGTATATGAGAACAGTTCACATGGAAAACATTAACTTAAATTCCTCTTTGGACAAATAGTGAGGTAAACGTTAGCTTTACACCAAATCTATGCTCTTTTATTATTCACCACTGTCTGTTTTGCACACTTTCAGTTTTATAATTGTCTGATTTATTGTCCAGAATCGCTTACTGAAAAATCACAACCTCATATTGAGTGAACATTTCCTGGTGAAATTCTGGCTTTTAGTCTTAACGCTGCAACCACATTTTTTGTTTTGTTTCAATTCCTTGTGAAAATGTCTCTATTGTGAAATTGAACTCCACTTGAACATTCCAAGCCTTTTTCTTACTGAATGAAATTCTAGTTTCCTCTCTGCTATTAAAACCATTGGAGACGCAAGTTATTTCACCGTAGAAGAGAATTATTGTCTTGCCACATTCTTGTCTCCTACTCCTCTCCTCAGTCAAAGCCTCTACAGTGCTGCTATTGTAATCCCTAAATGCCACGGCCCTCATAGTCTGTCACCCAGGAACTTTACCCCTCCTCACAGGCTTGTGACCCTGAGCACAAGCTCAGAGTTCTTCTGGTCTGTCCACTGTTCCCTGGAAGCCAGTATCCAGAGAAAGGTCATCTTTTGTGCCTTTGTATCCACCTTGTCACTGTGTAGAAGTGGAGAGGTTTTTTTTTGGTATTTTTTTTTTTTACAAAATGCTACTTGCTGGCATGAAAAATGACAGCATTAGCTGAAGGAGGTAGATCTATTTTTTTTTATTCAAAACACAATGGCAGCAGCAGAAAACTGTGGTGC
The DNA here is from genome assembly GCF_900700415.2 of Clupea harengus. Taxonomy (NCBI): domain Eukaryota; kingdom Metazoa; phylum Chordata; class Actinopteri; order Clupeiformes; family Clupeidae; genus Clupea; species Clupea harengus. The sequence continues at coordinate 25,423,531 of NC_045154.1, forward strand.
CGTTTGATTGACCATATGAGAAGAAAGCCTTTTGTTGTGGGTCTAATGACTTCAGTGCATGTCATTGGGATCTGGCTTTCAGATTGCACTTGTTGTTGTACCATGCTGCACCAAGAGGCAAAAGCTGTTTTGGGGCCGTGTTCATTTTGGCTTCTCTATTGAGGCCTCTCCTTACAGACCACTGAGAATGGCAAAAGATATAAATTCTCAAAAGCCCTTTGAAGTTCCCCCGCCTCATTCCTCAGCTCTCTCTCTCTCTCCTTTCCTCTCCCTCTCTCTATATCACTCCATCTTTCTCTCACCTTCATCTGTTTTCTCTCAGCAACCACACGGCAGCACGTTTGTTCCTGCCTTTAGGGCTTTGTACTGCTGCTCGCTCCGCGGGGACTCGGAGAAACAAGACGGAGATAAATGCTTCTTCCTCGAAAGACGGTGCGCTTAAGCAGCCCGGGCTCCGAGAAATGCAGACCCCAGCGCACGCAGCAAGAAGAAAAGGCCATTGATCTCCTTGCTCTCAGCGAAGACTCTGATCAGGTGTGTGTAGTTGCAGTAACTGGCCTGTTAGCACTGCACTATAGCTGTTTTGGCTGCCAGGAGATTTAGTCATGACTGATGCGAGTGCACTGTAACAGCGCAGTGCAATAACTGTAGAAAGGTGACAGCACTGCCGCTACAGCAGATGTGTACAGTGCTGTTAGTGCGTACTACTCCAGAGTATAGTGTCGACTGTGTGTTTTGATTGCACTCTGTTTGCTGTTGGTTTAGCGTGGGCACACAAAGCACAGTGAAAGTGTTGTGTGATTTTTGACTGTCTTACTGTTGACAGTGTTGAAGCCGTGCTATTACTGTACTGGGGCTGCGCTGTGGCAAAGGAGCTGCAGCCCACAACCACAAAGCAGAGAGTGGCACCAGGCAGTGGCAGCAGGCTCAAGGCCTGTGTGCGGCCGGGGTTAGCCATCTCACTCCAGGCACGTCTGCGGCTGCCAGGCTCCTGGTGGCGGAGATTTATGGTGTTCTGTAGACATTGGGGGATTACAAAACAAAGCTGGGCTCCATGCAGACAAGACACCCCCCCCCCCCCCCACACACACACACACAAACACACCCTTTCCTTCTCTGCCTTCAGCATAGGCTTTGCCTCCCACTGCCTTTGCTATACCGACGGAGGGAAAAAAAGAAAATGAAAGTTTAGGCTTTAATGACTTTAATTACTTTTTCTTCTGAAGAAACCTTGCATGTTTTATTGTACCATCTTGTGTCTGTGGTAATTACTTTTGAGGTTAAAGCTGTAGCTGAGTAAGCTGGTGCCCCAGCAGAAAGTGTGTGTGTGTGTGTGTGTGTGTGTGTGTGTGTGTGTGTGTGTGTGTGTGTGTGTGTGTGTGTATGTGTGTGTGTGTCAGGCTTCATGCTGAGACTGTCTAGCACCCCACCCAGTGCAATCACCCCCTTTAACATATACAGACACAGACCCATGCATACACACACACACACACACACGTGTACACACACACACACACACACACACACACACGTGTACACACACACACACACACACACACACACTCACATACAGATAGACACACACACACACACACATTGAATGAGCACCACCCTTGCTCAGCCCAGCCCTCCAGGAAACTCCCCCCCCCCCCCCCCCCCACCCCTGCTCTTCCTCCTGGTAAGAATGCATTTCTCTCCTGACGGAGGCCCCAGGAGGGTTTATCTCCTTCCATCTGAGCTCCTCAGCTATCTGGGGTCAGGGTCTTCTCCCCCTGTCTGTGTGCATGACTGAGCCCAGCCCAGCACAGCCCAGCCCAGCCCAGCACAGCTCAGACAGCAGGTAAACACACACTGCCTTCCGCTCCGGACACCGCCGGCCAGCCAGCCACACACATAGCGGGCATTCCAGAGGATGTGTGGAGAGAGGATCTACACACACACACACACACACAGACACTTTCTCTCCCTCTCTCACACACACACACACACACACATCTTTCTATATACACTAGTGCACACAGAAAGACCAACAGATACATCTGTGCATACGCACACACTTTGCAGGCACACCCATATCTCTGAACACACACACACACACACACACACACACACACACACACACCGACTTACACATATCCAACGCACTAATGGACAGTCCAGAACGCTTCCAGCAAGAGACTCATCTGTTACATTAGCTGAGCTGCAGCAGAGTGTGACATTTCCCTCTCAACCAATCTATACATCTGAAAAGCATACATGCCATTCTCCAGTATAGACTGTACTCTGCACCCTACTACCACACTGGCCACTGGAGAGAGAAAAGGTTTTTTTAATAGGCTCTCCATCTTGCATTACTCTCCCACACACTGTTCTGACATTGGTATTTCTGACATGTTGAGAGCATATCTCCTCTTGGTGCAAAAGCGCTCCGGAGGGGAAATAAACTAAACATTTTAACAGGTTGAGTAAAAGGATTATTCCCAATACACTGACATGTTTTTAGATCAGTTATTGAACAGGGTAATTATAATGATTTTTAATTTTGTGAAATGATCGTTAAATATCTGGGCAATGTTTCCTCATTAGAAAAAAAAGATGTGTCTCCCACAGACATGGAAACTGAAAAAACAAATAAAATACTAAACGTTTCTAGTAGAACCCACTAATCCTACATGCTGTTTATGGTTATGACAATGCTTATAAGCACCATGCTTTCATTTGCCATTCACTTTCACTGTTTCAGTCAACCCTTTGCTCTGGGTGTATGGATCACATAGACTTCCATTCATTTCCCTCATGTTTGGTAGAGAGCTGAATGCTGTACTATCTTTCTCTCTCTCTCTCTCTCTCTCTCTCTTTCTCTAACTCACCATTGACAGAAGCATCACCATTCAAAAACACCATTCAAATCTACACAAACCAGGCAAGTTGAACCAGCTATGGAACATGAGATTATGAAATGGAACAAAGAAGGATTTATTCCCTGGCTCATTATGCCAAGTTAAAAGGGAAAAGATAACACTGAGTATTTACCATAGAGCATCCCCACTGCTGTGATCCAACCCTAGTAAGAACATTACTTTTGCCAAAGATGTCAGTTCATGAAAGGCAGAAGAGAGATTGAGGGAGTGGAGGCCCTATAGCCAAGGCATCCAATGAGGGAGTTCCTCACAGAGGAAATGGGTCGTGCTGGGCTGGAGACAAGCGTGTTTGGCATTCTTTCAGCACTGTGGGGCTCTGTGACTGATTACGTGAGAGTTGGGTGACTTTGTTACGAAACATGCATAGCACAGCAAGTCACTTTGCCATGCTCGACTGGGCAGGGAGCCGGGTGCCGTGGGGCCTGGGCCCGCCTGCTGAGGCCTGGAAGCCCAGGGTAGGGGCTGGGGCTGGGGCTGGGGCTGGGGCTGGGGCTGGGGCTGGGGGGGGGGGGGGGGGGGGGGGGGGGGGGGGGGGGGGGGGGCGGTTCCTGGGAGATGAAAGTGGGAGTGGAAAGGCCGCCACTTAGTGTGGTAGTGGATGAAGGTTTCCCTCACTGCAAATAGGACTGATTCCATAGTGACATTGCTTCCTTGTTCCTTTCTGTGTTTTCTCTCTGGAGGTCTCTTGTATGTGTGTGTGTGTGTGTGTGTGTGTGTGTGTGTGTGTGTGTGTGTGTGTGTGTGTGTGTGTGTGTGTGTGTGTCTGTTTGCGTCTGTATGTGAGTGTGTGAGGGTGAACGTGCGAAAGAGAAGCAGATGGCGAGTGTGTGTTGTCATGTGAAAAACACCCCCTAAGCTCCGGGGCATTTCTGCAAATCCAGTTGTTTCTTGAAAGAGAGAGTGTTTTGTGGGGCATTTGCCCAGATGTCTCCCTGTGCAGCATTTGTAGATTATGATAAAGATTAAAGGCTGCTTTTTCCCGTGACAGAGATAAACAACTTCATCATCTTTTTTTTTCCCACATTGGCAGAGCAAGATTCAATCTGTGATTCTGTGTTACATTACTGACCCCTTGGCATCTGTTTTCACTCTTGCCCCCTCACCCTTTATCTCTTTCAGATATTCATGTTTTTGTGGCAGAGGGGATACATATTATGATAGCCCTATGAATCACGGTCTATTTTTGGCCTGTGATTACAAGTTCCAGGAGTTTTAGGACAAAGTTTGTTGTTTGGCGGACGTATTTATTTTCCTGGAATCTTGGTGCTGAAGCCTGCCCCTCTCCCCCTCCCCCCATTAGTAGTTCAGAGAAATATGTGTTCATGTTAAATATGTGCTTTAGGAAGCAGGAGTGAAATTAAACAAGTTGCAAGATAAGAATTCATTAGAAATGTGTATGGAGTGTTTGGCGTGGGGCCCATCTTCAGTCAAGGCATCGATGCCCTTGCAGACCCTGCCCACTCCCTTGACAACTAGACAGGGACCAAACTGGTGGTGGTCGGGGGGATGAGAGGAACATTGAAATGTCAGCACCTGAAAGCTGAAGAACAGATAGGTAACTCCAGTCCTTTTAAAGACAGCTGTAGACCAGCAATTGGTAAAGAATGAATGAATGAATGAATGAATGAATGAATGAATGAATGATGTAGCATGTGAGCCTTCATAGCAGAACCTGCACTGAAGCTTCCACATCTGAATGTCATTCATTTTCCAAAGGCTTTGTTGTGCAGAGGAGACAAAAAAAAAAGAGATGAGAGCAAATCAAAAGACGTGACTTGGAAATGTCATATGGAAAATGTCAGAGCGTTATGGTGTGGTGATGGCTGCAGCAGCCAGCGGATGATTGTCAGCTGGAAGCCATTCTCTGGGACTGGAGGAATGCGTGCAGGTTGTGGTGGTTGTGTTATTGTTTTAACAGCTCCAGTCTTTACCCACCCCACCCCCTCTTCTTCTGGGCTTCATCAGTGTCTCTGAGCAGCCTCATCCTCCGGTTCCTGTCCTCTAGAGAGAAGAGAGGAATGAGGCTTTAAATAATCGCTAATATAATT
>NC_045154.1:25440999-25465999 GCF_900700415.2 Clupea harengus
GAGACAAAGGAAGAGAGAAAGGAGGAAGAGAGAGAGGAGTGAGGGAGAGAGAGAGATGAGGGAGAGAGAGAGAAAAGAGAAAGAGAGACAGAGGAGGAAGAGAGAGAGGAAGGATGGAGAGAGAGAGAGAGAGGAGGGAGAGAGCGAGAGGAGGAAGAGAGAGAGAGAGAGAGGAGGGAGAAGGAGAGTGAGGAGGGAGAGAGCGAGATGAGGAAGAGAGAGAGAGAGGAGGGAGAGAGATGAGGGAGAGAGAGAGAAAAGAGGAAGAGAGACAGAGGAGGAAGAGAGAGAGGAAGGATGGAGAGAGAGAGAGAGAGGAGGGAGAGAGCGAGAGGAGGAAGAGAGAGAGAGAGGAGGGAGAAAGAGAGTGAGGAGGGAGAGAGCGAGATGAGGAAGAGAGTGAGGAGGGAGAGAGCGAGAGAGAGGAGGGAGAGAGAGAGGGAGAGAGAGAGAAGAGGGAGAGAGAAAGGAAGATGAGAGAGAGAGCGAGACGAGGAAGAGAGAGAAGATGAGGTGTGGTGAAGAGCGAGTAGACAGGCCAGATTGTGGCTGAGTTTGGATGGCTGTGGGCCAGGTGTGGGCCAGGTGTGGGCCAGGTGTGGGCCAGGTGTGGGCCAGGTCTGCTCTAGTGTCTGTTGGGATCTGAGAGCGAGAAGAGAGGAGGAGGGTTCAAGCAGCGGGGCTTTCTTGTTTCCGACTTTTCTCCTCCGCTGAAGAATTCAATATCGGCTTCCCTTTCACTCCCCTCGTCTATCACTCGCCTCACCTCTTCTTCTCTGCCACCTCTTCTCTGCCTCCTCCCCTCTCTCTCTCTCTCTCTCTCTCTCTCTCTCTCTCTCTCTCTCACCCCATCACACCCCATCGTGTTTGCCTCAGGGAGGATTGTTTGCAAGGGCCACTGGCTTAGTTCTCTTTTTTTCCTTTTATTTCACCTTCAAGTGTTCTCTCTTTCTCTCTGTAGTTTTTTTTTGGTACGCTGACAGTTTTGTCAAAGCACTCCCACCCTACCTCTGTGTGTCCTTCTCTCCTCATGTCCACTCGAAAGGGGTCTGATCCCTGACTGGGCTGCCTCTGCCTCGGAGGTGGGTGCCCCTAGAGGAGTAGAGGACTGGTGGATGGCAGCGGTGGAAAAGTAGGCGGAAGACTGAGACTGGGCCAAGAAGTAATGAGATTGGCATGACATCGCGCTGAAAACGGGCGGAGACCGGGAAAGTGGGTGCCAAGCGAACGCTGACTGCGATGATTTAGGGAATGTGAGAGTACAGTGGGATGGGGGATAAGTGCATTAGGATTGAGAGCGGGAGGTTAAAGCTGACGGAAGAGGTCACATAAAGCAGATGTTCCCCATCCTTAACTTGAGCTGTTGCCATGGAATTTTAAATGGAGTCGCAGGTCACAGGTGCTTTTAGTCTCTAGAGGCCGTCTGGAGGTCTGAACCATAGAGTTAGAGAGTTAGTAGAACGTCCATTCCTATTCCTAGAACCATTATGCCAAACAAGAAAGAAGAAATTATTTCACAGATGGGCATGTCAATGACATGTTTGAACATTTATATATATTCATTTAGCAGACGCTTTTATCCAAAGCTACTTAGAGTACAGATACATTTTCATCAGTATGTGTGGTTGCGCCTTGCACTACCAGATGAGCCACAGGAACACTGTTTTGTGGGATGTGCAAACTTTCCCTCACCACTAAATAAATCATGGCCATAAGTACATCCATGCCAATCAACATAATCAAGGTCCCTAGCAAAGTAAGAAGTTGCGTGCATGAAAAAAAATCATTATATGTCCATATATGTCCATTCTACTCTTTGTACTTCTACGAACTGCGCCTACAGCACCAGGGCAGCCTGCTGTGAAGCCTCCAGAGGAGCACGGAACCCCACCCTGGGGCCCGCCAGGAGGACGCAGTGTTCCGCTGGGTCTGGGGCCAATCTTCCATTATGACATCACCCCTGCTTCCCTTCCAGCTGTTCGGGAGGTGAGCTAATGTTCCCCTAGCATGCTTTGTTCCCGTGCCCTTCGCTCCACAAAGCAGGGCCCATTTGTTTTTGTAGGCTTGGGGTCTGCGGGAGTGTTTGTGTTACGACTCGGAACTTGTGTTTTCGAGCCAGCGTGCAGTCGTTGCCGTTTGCCAACTCCAGATCAAAACACTGGCTCCCTGGCAGTTAATCTTTGCTGTCCCCAAAATGGCTGAGCTCTTTTAAGAGTGCAGCGGCAGCATTTAGCAGTTAGTCTGCTACAGTGAGGAGGGGTTTGCCAAAATTGTTGCGGAGATATACTGGAGTCAGGTGCTGCGATCGTCATCCACTTTGCCAATATTTGAGGATCTTGGACTTATCTGAGATCGTGTTTGGGTTATAACACCTCTCGGTGGAGTGCGCCACAGGATACATTAGCACACAGATAAGCAGGTTATTTCATGCTGCAACCCGCTTCATTTTTCAGGCACTAAACCTGCTATATGCCAAGTCAAACGAAATGTGATTTCTCAATGCATGCAAGTAAGGTTGGAAACTTTATTTTTTCTCTTGCATGTAATTGTCATTCCCAGGGACCGCGCTCCAAGAGAGGAGGAAGAGAGGGAGACAGAGAGGAGGAAGAGAGAGAGAGGAAGAAGAGAGAGAGAGAGGGAGGGAGAGAGAGAGGGAGAGAGAGAGAAGAGGGAGAGAGAAAGGAAGATGAGAGAGAGAGCGAGACGAGGAAGAGAGATAAGATGAGGTGTGGTGAAGAGCGAGTAGACAGGCCAGATTGTGGCTGAGTTTGGATGGCTGTGGGCCAGGTGTGTGCCAGGTGTGGGCCAGGTGTGGGCCAGGTGTGGGCCAGGTGTGGGCCAGGTGTGCTCTAGTGTCTGTTGGGATCTGAGAGCGAGAAGAGAGGAGGAGGGTTCAAGCAGCGGGGCTTTCTTGTTTCCGACTTTTCTCCTCCGCTGGACGGAATATAATATCGGCTTCCCTTTCACTCCCCTCGTCTCCTATTCGCCTCACCTTTCCTCCGCTGTCACCTCCACTTCCACTTAGCGCCGATAGGCAGAGGAGCTGTGTCTCTCCACGTTACTTCATACTGTAACCTGCCTCCACATTCAGCCGCTGAAGCTGCTACGCCAAGTCAAACAAATGTGACCACTTAATGCATGCAAGCAAAGCTGCCTGCATTGTGAAATATCAAACAGAATGAATTTGCGGCACACATCTAAGGAGGGAAGTTGCAGAGGGCTCTGCGCACGCCGAAAATAAACAAAAACAAAAACAAAAACAAAATGAAACTCATCCGCAGGGAGCTGAAAGAAAAAGTTTTTTATTTTTCCCTCTCCTGGGTGTCATCAGCATTCCCTGTGACGGCGCTTCGTTCGGATCGGCGGGGGCCCTGACACCGGAACGTCTCGTCAGACCTCTGCGGATGCACTCGGCTGCCCCCGTGTAGAGAGGCGACGCCCACGGGATGTGCGCCGTGCCCCAGGTGCGGGGGGCTGATAAGGCGTCCCTGGGAAACCTGCGCTTTGCTGTGCTTTTCTTCCCCCTTTGCTGTGCTCCTGCTCTGGGCTCTGGGCTCAGGGCTCAGGGTGGGGCGCAGTATCTGCACCATCTCCTGGCCAGCTGCAGAGCCATATGAGAGAGGAGGAGGAATAAATGGATAGTGTGTCTGTGTATTAGACAGGGAGAGTTTTTGTGTGTGTGTGTGTGTGTGTGTGTGTGTGTGTGTGTGTGTGTGTGTGTGACATAGTGATAGAGAGAGAGGGAGAGATAGAGAAAGAGCGAGCGAGAGAGAGAGAGAGAGACAGAGAGAGGACCTGGCAAAAAGGTAGGAAAAACAACCAAAAAAAAAAAACTTGGAAACAGACTATAATGTGGAACCTTTTCAACCTGGCCTCTTTCTACCACAACGGCATGACAAATTCCATCTTATCAAGCCCTAACCAGAGGAACTGCTTTCTGCCAACACTTAGGTGCTTTGCTTTGATCTGTGAGGTGATTCCAGAGAAAAGCATTTATTGCGATGATGACGTTTGAACGTTATGACACCAGCAATGCACAGAAAACGCATCTTTTCAATTTTGAAGACAGATTGGGGGAGGCCCACTCTCTTCACTGTCACTTTGCATAATGTCATTCAATACTTGTCAGTGCTGCCCCTCTCCCCCATCCCCATCACTTCCCACCATTGAGCACACAATGAAAAATCACCCTACCACATTTACTCAGTACTGCCGAGATAAAGTCAGTCATGTTTATTTTTGGAGGCCACGGAGGAATTTTTCACTGCTGGCTCAGCAGGGCTCTCCCTCTTTGGGGCTTTCTTTCCCACCTTCCCCCTTTTCCATGAAGCTTTTCCCACAGGAGCGCTGAGACCTAGAGAAAGAGGAAGGACCTCTCGGAAGACCTGCACAAAAACAGCAGCAATGGCAGCAGCAGCAATGGTAGCCGCCATTAGACCAGATCTCCCTAAATCAGTCAGTTGTGACCCCCCCCCCCCCCTCACACACACACACACACACACAGAGCCGGTCCTCTGGGAGCCGTAGACTGCAGGGAAAGCCACACGCTTGTGATAACATGCATCACATAGCAGCAGACCTTCACAGCGTATGAGTGATCCCCTGACATATTGAACCTCAGCTTGTGCAGATGGGCTGGATGGGTATCGATTCTACCACTCTGAGAGGAGGAAGAGAGAAAGAGGGGAGGAAGGGGGGTTGACAGGCTTTCGCCTGGAAGCTGTAGCGAGACATAGTGAATCATGAGGTAGCCTTGACTGATGTTACAACAATGGATAGAATAATAAAAACATCTTGGCATTCAGTAGGAAATGTGCAGGGTTTCACAATATGTGCACTTCGCACACAGAGACACTTCCCACCCATATGAACACACACACACACACACACACACACACACACTCTGACATCCTCGCTGTGTGATTATGCACCCCGGGCACGTCCTTCTGTCCTCTTGGCTCTTGGCGGTCTTTTGTGTGGAGCTGAGAGGAGCTGGGAGGAGCTGAATGAGGAGGCTGAATGAGGAGGCACGTGGGGAGGCTGTGAGAAAGAGGAGTTGCTCTCCATCAGACTCCGGGAGCTTTTCAAGAGCCCCAGCCAGCGGGCCAGACTCCTGAAGGAAGACTGCCACAGGAAGAGCATCGCAAGGCTTGGGGATCCAAGCGTTCCTGAGCCGATCATCTCTAATTCATTTCACCTGTGCGAAAGTCACCTAAAGCGGCAATTTTGTAGAGTTTGTAGAGGTGTGTCCACCTACTTTAGAGAAAAATGTGTGCTCAAAAAGCGGACCTCTAATCTTTCCATGTCTATGTTTCCAAGCCTGTTTAGCTGACCACTGGAGCAATGAGAGAGAGTGGACATAAAGGGAGCATATTCATTTGATTACTAATTCATTAAAAACACAAGGCTACCGGTGACTGAATGTGTAGATAAACTAACGATATGGGATATCCTAGAGGCAGGGACATAACCTGATGTGTAACACGCAAGAGCAGCAGTGACTAGTAGCCTACACAAATGGGGAATGCATAAGATAAGGGAGGTTGTAAGCTATGAGGTGCGATCATAATGATCTGGGACTGCACCTATAAAAAGCAAAAAAGAAACGTACCTCTCCCTCGAGATAGTCACCTCCCTGGTGACTCGCTGTTGGATCTCCTCCACTGTGTCAAAACACCACTGTTATGATGGAGCACCCAAAAGCCACCACACCACAGTTCAGGTCATTTGCGCGTCCCCCAGGGCCAGACTGTCAACGCCGAGTTCTACTGGAACGTTCTGAGGCGCCCCAGGGTGTCGGGGAGAACACTTGGCGCAAATTATTTGAACTGTGGCGCGCTGACTTTTGGGTCACTACCTCGGAGGAGATGCCGACCAAATTCCCTTTTTGCTTTTATAGGCATAGTCACGGAACTTTTTGATTGCACTTCGTATGTGTATACTATGTTGATGAATTTGCACATCTGAACCAACCTGAATGCAATCTCTGCATTTCGTTGTGGCCAAGAAAATAAATCTTTTGCAGAAAATGCACTGGTGTTGCCCGGTATTTCTTCTTCTGCCTTAGTCTAATTAGACAAGGTCGTTATTGTGTATTCACTTCATGGATGGCATTCGTTTACGGCTGACTAAGCATTTAATTAAAGTCGGACAAATTAGACTAGGCCTACCTCTTCCCAGACGCTGGAGTCTTTCAAGGGGTTTAACCTTAACCTTAGAAATATTCTTAAAAGCCTGCCAGGATATATGTGTACTTCGAGGATATCCGAGACAGATTAAATGCATTAACTCATAACACAGGTTTGCTCTTGCTTTCTTACTAATTACAGAAATATAATGGCATCATGTGCCACACTTTTCCAAAAAATGTAACGTGATTTAATTGCCAGATAGATAAATCAGACTTGGGCAGTGATAGTTTATGATTGCCGCATTCTAATGTTCCCTGTCAGAGAAGAATATATCACCACACCCATATTCAAAAATCAACGCTTCAGCTAAGAATTTAGTTTATCGCCGGAGTTTAAACAACCCGCCCGGGCGGAAACGGCCTTTTCCTCCAGCTGTTACGGTCCTCAGAATAGGGACCTTAGGCTCTAAAAGGCTCTTAAAGTTGATTTTGAATGGTGCTGCAAGGGCCAGGAAGTGAATTCCATGAAAATTGAGTTCTGCGTTGAACCAGTGGTCAGTGCCTTTCTGCAGATGTGTTGTCAGTGAGGTAATCCCCTTGGGTGGCTCTGCAGACCACTGAGAGGACCAGGTGAAGCACTGCTTTTGGATTACTTGGGCTTGGGCCAAAACAAAGAAGGAGAAAAAGAAGAACAGCATTATGACGTTGCAAAGATTGACTTGCCACTTAATGAAATAACAAAGGCCTTTAAGTTTAAGTTGACAAAAAAAAACAATTTAGACACAGCAGAGGTACAAATAAACTGCTCCATTCAGTGATGCAGGCCTTGTCTTCATCATTGTGGGGTTAGGGGATTTTGCTTGTAGCGCAGTTTCTAGGTTTCTGGAGACCTTGAACATCCATCTAATTATGTTATGAGCTGTTGTAAAAGATAGCACAAATAGACAGGGGAACAAAAACGTGGATTGATTTGTGAGAGAAAAATTAAACTCACGGACACACCACATTTGGTAAGGATTTGCTCTCACTCCCGAAGACAGGTATCCAGTGCACAGCAGAACTTCAACTCAACACATATTTTTGGTGAAAAAAGCTCTATTTTGCTGAGAACAGCTTATAAGAATGTTTTATGTCTTCATGCAGTAGAAAGGCACTGCCCCCTGACAAAGTAATATAAGAGGTGATAACAACTGATGTTGCACTGTTTATGTTGAATGATTATATTATGAATTCTGCTTTCTTCTTTGAGACTATGATGCCAATCCACGGTACATTGTTTTAGAATTCAGCAGAATATGATGTCGTGCAGCAAGTTGTGAGCCAGAATACAGTGTGAACGTGAGCCTTCCTCAGCGCTCCAAACAAGAGACGAGCCAGTCAGAGGGAGGCTACCAGTGTGGAGACGCTGGACATGTGGTGCACCACTGTCCATCAAGAGCACCAGCATCCCGCAAGCTCACTCCTCAGCCCGCGGGAAACTAGCGGACGGGTGACACAGCAGGAGGACTGTCATCCTTCACCCCCTCAGCCATCACCCCCTCCGTCGTTCCTGAACATCTTCAGCTTGAGTGGCATATCGCTACGGTGACCCGCATCTACTGGCAGGATATGAACTTGCACGTCCACAAGTGCGGTACACAGCCAATAAGGGGCCAACGAGTCCATAGAGCGGGTAGCCGTGGACGTGCTGGGCCCGTTCACCATTATTGAGCAAGGGAAGCGCTACGTTCAAATGTCTTCTGGTTTTCCCCCTTAGTTAACTTGATGTTGTGTGTCCGTGTATAAATGCCCACGCCAGTCTGCCATCCTGTATTCAGTGCTTGGATGTAATGCCTGCACTTAATGATCGGCCTATGAGAAGCCAAAGGTACGGCTGACTCGGCTGGTGCGATCGCTACAGTATTGTAGGTATTCACAAATAAATACATCATGTGAAAACTAAATGGATTATATGCCATCATTTTCTTCAGGTCTGTTGCAACTGGCAGTCACAGAGGCAAACACAGAGGCTCAAAAACAGGGCTTTTATTCCTGTTGGCGACTTTCCAGAATAAAACATCAAGGTGCCAAAACAAAGAAGGAGAAAAAGAAGAAGAGCATTATAACATTGTAAAGATTGACTTGGCACTTAATGAAATAACAAAGGCCTTAACACATAAGTTGACAAAAAAAAACTAATTAGACACAGCAGAGGTACAAATCAACTGCTCCGTTCAGGGATGCAGGCCTTGTCTTCCTCATTGTGGGGTTGGGGGGTTTTGCTTGTACCGCAGTTTCTAGGTTTCTTGAGACCTTGAACATGCATCTAATTATTTTATGAACTGTTGTACAAGATAGCACAAATAGACAGGGGAACAAAAACGTGGATTGATTTGTGAGAGAAAAATGTAACTCACGGACACACCACATTTCGTAAGGATTTGCTTCAACTGATAGGTCCGGTAAGCCTACTGACAATTTTTTTTCTCCACCTTGCATCGAAGACGCGACAAACATTCCGAAATAAGAGGCTAGTACTCCACCAGGAGTGTGGGACACGTTTTGAACGACATGTTTCCTCGAAAAGGTGTAAAACTGTTTGCAACGGCATTGAGGTATGTTTTTCTCTCATTTGGTGGGTGTATAGGTGTTAACTAAAGAGCTGTACAACGATGGCAAGATCAAATTTAGAAAATAAACATATATTTAAACCGATTTCATCAGGCACACCACTGTTTCCGCCTGCCCTTTTCCACGCCACTTCACCATTTAACCTAATTAGAACATGATCATTACACATCTGCCGCCATTCTGCTCCCCAGAGAAAAATAACATTGTAGACTGGGCGACAAAACGTAGCAAAACGTTTATTTAAACGTAAATGGTGGTGCATTGAACACCCTGTTGCATTATGCAAGTGAAGTGCAGCTGAGAAGGCTGTTCTTTGTGTTATATTCGAATAATGAATCAATTGAGCCGGATGAAATCGATAAATAAATAAATACATGGACTTTATATAGACCCATATTAGGCGCACTGTCTTTTTAATATGGCGAGGTTTATCCACACGTCGCTACTGGTTGGGTAAACACCTCTGACACACCCACCAAAGGCCAATTGCACACAGTTTCACGCCGTGTCGTTCAACCCAGAAATCGTAGCGAGAAGGTGCACACCGTTTTTAGATTGAACATGCCCCTGAAATACTACCGATATACTATTCACCTACGGAAGCTAATCTTTCATCTTAAAACGCTTCACGGTGAAATAACAGCTATTGTGACTGACACCCACACCCAGTCATGAGCCCTCTCGTTTCATGGTGGGTGGAATTTAGTAAAGTCATGCAAATTATGAATATTGGACAACCATGTGTCGTCGGTTAGTGTGAATGAGTTTCTATCACCATAAATCCGGCTGACAACACTGCTTCCAGCATGTGGCATTTATTCTGTGCCCTGGGAATTTTGCCCTGCAATCACACCGCATCTTAATTAGACATAGATATAAACCCCTGTCGCCTTTTAAAAACCCCTTTCTCTTGAAAAATGGCATGCACAGTTATTAGCCTTATTGTAAGCAGTTCATTTAACAGGAAGTGTTTAATTCTCCATTTCGCAAATTAAAAATGATAATTTTGCCATTCCTGATATGGAACACTTTGTTTTGTTTGTGTTGGGGCGTAATCCTTTTAGAGACTTTTAGGATTTTTAACATGACTGTTTATTTATCACAACAGGGAAGAGCGGTAGACTTTATAATCCAACACTCATTGCTCTTAGCATTTAGATAGGCTATGCACATCAGTCACCTGTACCTGTCCGGGATTCAGTCGAACTCATCTTTTTGTTTGCAATTAAATCTTTGTACACTCCAGGTTATTCCTCAACAATTCAGACAGCTCTCTGCATCTTGGAAACACATTAAACAGAGAGCAGAATATTCATAAGCTGTAAACCTAGATGCCCCTGAAACAACCTCCCTGCCAATTCCAACAGGGCAGAGCTCCATCCACACTTCACACGGGGTGGTGGTGAATTTCAGTTCTGCTCTAATCCATTCCACTCTAGCGGCCGAGTGTGTGGAGGCATAGAGTAGCTCCGCTCACAGGAGCCCCTCTGCTCTCCCTCTCAGCACTGAAGCATGTGGGGCCAGTCTGTCCAAAGCCTTGTGCTCCCACGTGGGATTTTTCTATGCAACTGTTAATTGTTTTATTATTGTTGTTGTTGTTGTTGTTGTTGTTTTTTCTAAACAACTGCTTGTTGGGTTTTACAAAATAAGACCAAAACAATTGAATTATAAACATAGTTTAAGAAAAACTAAATAATAAATGTATAAATGTCTCAGATATGTCATATGTCATTCAAAGCAGTTGCAGCTGAATTGTGCAACTTGGCCGCTGAATCTTCCGTTTTGCTGTTGTTTTGTGGTAGAGACAGTTAGTGGACTGTTCCCTCCCTTTCTCTTTTCTTTCTCTCCCTGTGCCCTCCTCCTTTCCCTCTCTCTGCCGCTGCCTGTTCAGCCTGTTCCGCCTCCAGCCGCCGGTCGGCTCCGGCTCGAGTGGAAAAGCAGGAAGTGCTGAAAAAAAGAGAGAGAGAAAAAAAACATGCAGAGCAGAACCAGGAAGTGTTTGTCAGTAAAGTGAAACTCAGGCAAAGCTGGCCAGAAGCAGAGAAAATAGCAGCATAGCAGGGAACATAGCAGCATAGCAGGGTAAAAGAGATAGAGAGGGAGGAACAGATAGAAGGAAAAGAGCAAAAGGAGAGAGAAAGAGAGAAAGGGAGAGGAGAAGGAGAAGACATACGGAGCATATCTCACAAGCAGCCTGTGAACACACACAGCAGCAGACGGGTAGGCCCACAAGGAAACTGTTTGAGCGTGTGTGAGTGTGTGTGTGTGCGAGAGAGAGAAAGACAGTCAGATAGTGAAGAGAGCTCTGCATGTTTTTTTTTGTGTGAACTGAGGGCCTGTTGTTGTCTCTGTCATGCAGGCAAGCAGACCGAGTACAGAACAAAACACTACCCAGGGAAGAGTTATTAGGGCAGAGAGCGAGAGAGGGAGAGGAAAAGAGAGAGAGACGGGGATAGATAGATAGAGAGAGAGAGCTCTAGTGACAGAGTGAGAGAGACAAACTGCATGTGGCAAACAGGCAAGAGAGAGGAGAGAAGGAGTAAGCTTCATTCTTCCGTTGGCTCCCATGGAGAAGTGTTCAGAGGGGGAGGGGACAAACAAAGAGAGCAGTGGCCGGGAAAGGTCAGATCGTGACGCTGGACACAGGGGAGGGAGCAAACGAAAAGAAGAGGGGAAGAATAGAGAGGGTTCGTGGCGCCGGTTCTGTGCCTTCATTTGTGTGCTCAGCAGTCAAGAGCTCAGTTGTGGGCTCACAGGATCGGTGTGTGTTTGTTAGCCAAGTTTGTGTGTGTGTGTGTGTGAGAGAGCGCAAAAACTGTAAGCAGCAGCTGAACTCTTTTGGTTTGTGTGTGTGCAAAGTCTGCAAAAGAGCGGGTGAACACTTTCATTTTGTGCGTGAGTGTGAGCTCACAAGATCTGTGTGTTTTGTTGGCCCAGTCCGTGTGTGTGTGTGTGTTTGTGGGTTTGCATGAAAATTGGAAACAGCAGCTGAACACTTTCGGTTTGTTTGTGTGCAAAGTCTGCAAATATCAGGTGAAGACTTTCAGTTTGTGTGTGGGTGTGGATATTGGGTGCCGGAAGGCAGGGGGGGGGAGAGAAAAAGACAGTGTGAGAGAGTACAAGGTCTATGTACACATTTAGTCTAGCGCGGAACAGCTGACTGTAGCACTCGCTATTTAACCTCTCAGGGATTCAGTGTGTATGTGTGTGTTTGTGTGTGTGTGTGTGTGTGTGTGTGTGTGCCTGCGCATGCATATAAGTGCCAACAGCCTTGGCTATTTTTAACATGTCCTCTACTGGGCCTGCAGGGGTTTCTGTGGCAGTGGTGTCCTTGCGCGGTGCATCATGGTGGAACGTGGTGCATGCTGGGAGGCAGAACATCACAAGATGGCGGAGGAGGAGGAGGAAGGCGACGATGAGGAAGGCAAGGAACCAGAGATGGACGGCACGTGCGACGCCTGCGAGCCCGACGAAGCCCAGCCGGCGACCCACGTCTGTCCGGCCTGCCGCTTCGCTTTCTGCCCACCGCACGCCGACACACACACGCTTAGCACGCGGCACCAGACGATACCCTACCACCCCGAGCCCACCACCGCCGCCGCCGCCGCCGCAGGTGCCCGACCAAAGGGTAGGCCGACCGCCGAGAGCCTACAGGGGGCTCCGAACGGAGATGTCTGTCACCCGGGTGGGTGCCCCAGTGGAGGTGCAGTAGGGCTAGACGAGGGGCAAGAACGGATGGAGGCAGCTGAGCAAGGGGCTCCGAGCGGGGCTGTCGGTGGCGCTGAGGGGTGTCGGAATGGGGGCGTCGAAGAGATGGACGACGGGGGGGCGGTGGGGGGTGAGGCTGCACCATCAGAGGCAGAGGTGCAGGGTCAGGAGGGGGGGGCGGGGAAGAAGGAGGGGGTGAGCGTGGAGCGGCTGCGCTGCAGGGAGCATGACCAGGAGGGGTCGCTCTACTGCAAACTGGACGAGCGGATCATCTGCGTGCTCTGCGCCGTGCAGGGGGACCACCGCCAGCATGAGATCATCACGCTGCGCGAGGCCTACCACTGGCAGAAGGTCAGACACAAACAAACACTCACACACATTCGCAACACACACACACACACACACACACACACACACACACACACACACCGAAACAGACACTCGCACAAACACACATGTATACGCCTAACAAGTCACAAGTCACATTTTCACAGCTGAAATAGTCTAAAGGAAAAGCAGAACAAGCAATTAGAGTTATAGTGAAAAAGAGAAACTCAACCAGGCAGGCGTAGAGGCGATGGAGTGTCCACAGCGAACACAGTTTCATATCCCCACCGGACTGCTGTGGGAAAGGCTGACCTTAGCCTTCTGCTCCCCCTCAGCTAGGTGAGGCCGCGTCATTAGTCTATCTATAGCTGCTGAAGTACTCTGCACAGCTGTTCCATAAGTATCCATACAAAGAAAAAAAAAATGAGCAATACACAAACAGACAGCGGAATCTTTGCGTAATGGTCAATCTGCGTCACGAGGTGTTTTTCCTGTTGTCCGCTCGCCATCTGTTTTTGGAAGAGAAAACAGACTCATGTCCCGTGTATCCATATAATGACCTCATGTAAAGTTACCCACAAACACAAACCCCCTCGTTACTCTGGCCTGCCATGGGGACTGGGCACAAACAAGCGCTGAGACTGAGTGCAGCAGGCATTAGTAGGAGAGGCAGTACATCATCATATCCCCTTCCCAGCATGCTTTGCTGTGCTCTGCAGGCAGACCGTTAGTGCTCTCAGTGGACACTGGAAACATGAGAATGATATTATCTCTGCTACTAGGCTGCTGACATGTGTGTGAGTGTGTGTGTGTGTGTGTGTGTGTGTGTGTGTGTGTGTGTGTGTGTGTGTGTGTGTGTGTGTTTGATTATCAAAGAGGAAGAAAGAGTGTGTATGAATGTACCTGTGTTTTCAAAAGAGAGACAATGTGAGTGTGTGTGTTTTTGTGTGTGCGAGTGCATGTGTTTGACAGAGGTGTGTGTGTGTGTTTATGAGAGAGAGACTGTTTGTGTGTGTGTGTGTATGTGTGGGACTTATGTGTGAAAGTGTCAGATGTTATCACCTCAGAGAGCTCCCTCTAGCATCCAACTGTCTGAGCTTTGTCCTGCAGCCTTCTCTCCCACAACACCACAGTTACAGCACAGAACACCAAGGTCACAGAGCCGCGAGCCGCAACCCCCTCCCCTCCCCCCACCCCCCAGGCCACACGTACTGATCAAACATATACTTCCATAGCACTGTAGGTACCTGCATTAAAGGCGTCCCTCTAATTGCCTTAATGTAAATGTTTAATGTTCTTCCCACCAGAGCCGGGAGGGCATTGACCTGGTGGGCCGCACTCAGGAGATGGCAGAGAAGATCAAGAACAGGTGGACGAGCCCGGATGTAAGTACCGTATTTTCCGGACTATAAGCCGCTACTTTTTTCCCACGCTTTGAACCTCGCGGCTTAAACAACGATGCGGCTAATTTATGGATTATGATACCTGTGACTGTATACGGTGGCTTTGTGTTTACGGTGGCTTTGTGGAGCTAGGATGCTAGCATGGATGCAGCCGCATGGATGCTTAGCTCCACGCGATTTCTCAGTATCTCTCAATAACTTAACTAATGTCAAAATAACCACAGTCTACCAGCGTAGACAGAACACAACTCAAAACACTTTAGAAAATAAAATAAAAGTTTACAACAATACAAATCCAGTCTTCAAGTTCTTTAGCTCACTGGTTTCAAACTAGCGTCTGTCTTCAATCTAACGTTCTAGCTTCTGATTGACTCTTGCGACTGTGCGCTCTTAAAGCAACAGTGCACTTATCTAACTGGCAAAACTAACTATTGTATTAGTTTTGATATTCATTTTAGCCTGTGTAAAGTTAATTTGTTTCAATGTTGCGGTAGGCACCTGCGGCTTATAGACATGTGCGGCTTATTTATGTTAAAAATAATTATTTTTAAAAAATTCAGTGCGTGAGGCTTATATTCAGGTGCGCTCAATAGTCCGGAAATTACGGTAGAGGAAGAAGCGTTGGCTGGAATCGAATTTTCTTTTTCTTTTGTGTATTTTGGGACTTGGATTTAATTTTCTGTGTTTTATTCATAAGGCTACTCACAGGTGCATACACATCTTTCAGCCACCCCTCTCCGCCCTCAGCGCCCACACACTTGTGAAGTGAAGTGTGTTTGCAAATGTTAAACACACTGAAGTAGAGAAGATAATGCAATGGTTTGTTGTGTGTGTGTGAAGCAAGGTAGAAGACATGTATGAATTCATTAAGGCCCAGACTCCTTTGACTCATTTTGTTGTACATTCAATCAAAATTAATTAATTGAGGAGATTTAATTAATTACCGCCGTCAAATCCCTTCCTACGTGGATTATAGCTTTAAATTGCATCCAAATTAAATTGTGTCAATCATTAGGAGGAAACTGTAGAAAAACTCTTCTTTTTTTTCTATTTCTATTGCCATGATGCCTTAAATGATATACCACCCCGCCGTCCACACCTGGAGACAGAAGTTATTTGTTCTCTTTCACTTTCAGTGTGGGTTATTTACAGTGTGGAGTTCAGGCACAGGTTGAAGAGAACAGTCAGAGATCAATAGTGATTCTAGTTGTTCTACTCCTATTGTCACAGAGGAGTGTGTTCTTTTTTTTAACCTGAGCTCTCTGCCAGGTATGGTGACCGTCCAGTGTGATGTGTGGTGTGGTGTCAAACAAAGTGAGAGGGGAGCTGTGTGTGTGTGTGTGTGTGTGTGTGTGTGTGTGTGTGTGTGTGTGTGTGTGTGTGTGTGTGTGTGTGTGTGTGTGTGTGTGTGTGTGTGTGTGTGTGTGTGTGTGTGTGTGTGTGTGTGTGTGAGAGAGTGAGAGATAGAGATAGAGATAGAGATAGAGATAGAGATAGAGATAGAGATAGAGATAGATAGAGTCCAGTGGAGTCTGTTATGAGGTCAGGTGATACTGGAGCTCAGTGCCTTGGTTAGTGTGCGTGTGTGTGTGTGTGTGTGTGTGTGTGTGTGTGCCTTGGTAGCAGTCGGCAGAAGCCCGGTGATGTTAGCGCGGGGCTCAGTGTGGCCTTGAGTGGCAGGCCGGCTGTATAATGCAGCGAGGTTAATTTGCAGGGCCACTGGAAGGTAGTACTGTTAATGGATCCAGCTCTCTCTCTCTCCCTCTCTCTCTCTCTCTCTCTCTCTCTCTCTCAGCTTCAGTGTATTATCATCCTGAAATATCCACACTGCCCCGCAGCCAGCCTAGACCTTTTGTCCCCCCGCCGTGCTCCTCCGGAGAGGTGTAACATGTTCGCAAAATGACTTTTCTGCGCGCTGGCAGGCCGACGTGTCGGGATGCATTATCTGGATTTGTGTCCGTGTCCTCTCCCGACTGCTAAATGTCATCTGGGAGTTTGATATGCATGCCCTGTAGCGCATTGAGGTGTCCAAGCCTCCAGACGAGACAGTGAGAGACAGGGAGAGATAGAGAGACAGCGAGAGAGAGGGAGGGAGGGAGGGAGGGAGGGAGGGAGGGAGGGAGAGGGGGAGAGGCTTTTGGTCTGTTCACTGTGTTAGGGTTCAGAGGCAGGTGTGTGTGTGTGTGTGTGTGTGTGTGTGTGTGTGTGTGTGTGTGTGTGTGTGTGTGTGTGTGTGTGTGTGTCTGGGGTAGGAGGGCTGTAGTATTTACCTATTAAAACCTGGTTTTACTAATTTAGCACGGTGCCTCAGGTATGGAGATTTTACTCTTTAACGTCTGCAAACACACATCTCCATATCCCGTGTGGAAAGAAACCACAGAAACCTGCAGATGTATACATATTAATGACTGGCCATGTGCTTATAGCCACCTGGCCAATGCATTCCATCCTATCTCACCCCCACACCCGTATCCCCCCCCCCCCCCCCAAACGCCCCTGCAACATTCACTTTCATTCTCTTCCATTCACCCTTCCTCTCGTTTCTCCCTCCCTCCTTCCTTCCTTCCCTCTCCCTTATTTCCTTCTCTCCGTCTCCTCTTTACAGTTGTTATTGTTTTCTTCCGGACTGCTTGAAGCATTCTTTTGCTGGGCCGGGTGCTAAGAGGCCAGCAGGTAGTCAGCATATTTAATCGTCTCATATTTTATTCACTGAGTGGCTGTCAGTGTGTCTGCAGGAGGACCGGAGCCCCGAGCGCGGCTCTACACAGCCTCAGCAGCCGCGGGAGCCTCCGAACTAAATAATCAGCCCTGCAGAAGCTCTCTGCTACTCAAGCCATTATTTTTTTTATCTTATTTTTTTATTTTCCAGAAGGCCCATAAAAATCTACAAGAACACCAGACACATAAAACCTGTCACCTAGAGGCCAAGAACAAAAGAAAGAAAGGCGTTGCTGTCTCTCTCTCTCTCTCTCTCTCTCTCTCTCTCTCTTTCTTACTCTCTCTATCCCTTCCCATCTTCATCTTTAATGTAATTACTTTATGTATCGTTACCCGGCAGCGTGCTCAGACTGACATTCACAGCCAGGGAGAGTTGTTCGACTTGATGCCTGAACTCTGCCAGGGCTCCCCCTTCCATTCCATTACACTCGCAGAAGAGGAAATTAAAAATGCTGCCTCTCTCTCTCATCCCATTTCTCTCTCACTCTCTCTGGATTTCTCTCTCTCTCTCTCTCTCTCTCTCTCATTTTCTATCTCACTCCCTTTTCCCTCCCTCTATCTCTCTCTCCCTCTCTGTTGATCCACTGGGTCATTTAGTGGCTCTGATTGCTGGCCTGGAGATGCCAATAGCAGGGAGGTAAAATGTGATGCAAATCTCTCTGGAAAAGTGTTCATTTGGAATGAAGCCACAGTTCCGGCCTCTGTGTAAGTGTGTGTGTGTGTGTGTGTGTGTGTGTGCGCGTGTGTGTGCGCGCGCACGCGCGTGTGTGTGCATGTGTGTGTGTCTGAGGGAGGACAGCCAGTTCAAAGCCATTTACGCCTAATGTTCCTCTAATGCTTCCCCCCTCGGACCACTCTCTCTGTGCGGGGACATTCAGGGCTCGTCTCCTTCACTGGGCTGGCACGGGCCCGGCCTCTTTAGAAGCGTGCGTGTGTTCAGGGGCTGCTCACCACATGTCTGCGCAGCCTGCTTCAAATGAACAGACTGTTGTGCTCCTCTTTTTGATCTGATCTGGAGCCCACATGTGTGTGTGTTTGTGGATGGACAAGTCTGTCTGTGTGTGTGTGTGTGTGTGTGTGTGTGTGTGTGTTCGAGTCTGTGTGTGTATGTGTTCGCACGCTGTGCGAGCATTCCTCTGTGAATTGGCAGCATCACCTTTTAAATGCCTCCTCTGTTTTCTCCTGCCTTTTTTTTGCTCTCTTTCATTTCCCCTCAAATGCCAGCACTGAGAGAAAGACGTGTCTTTCAGCTGCTTGTTTTCCAGCATCCGCACATCCGCATCTGTATAGAAGTCTTGTGACTGATTACTAACTAAGGACTGTCACCAGCTCACACAAACTCCTGTCCTTTTCTTTTCCCCCCTCCATACCCCTGCCATTCCTCCTTGGTTGTCCACTAAGTGGGCCAGAAATGCCCAGTGGCTCTGGCCATCTCGCCCCAGCCTAAGGCCCTGTCTGCTGCTGCTGCTGTGCCCCTCGACGCCCCCAGGGCATGGATCCTGCACCTGCCTGGGGTGAGATAAGCCCCTGCCAGATGGCTCATCCACACTCTCCCTTGGCCGGCCGCAGTGGCCAGGTCAGCCTGAGTTGAGTAGAGTGGAGCTGCACGGAGGCCCCCTGGCTGGCTGACTGACTGGCTGGCTCCCGCTGTGCTTCAGGGCGATGAGAAGAGGGTCAGTGCGAGCTGCCCAGTGTGACACTACCAGGGGAGGATGGAGTGTGTGGCCCGGAGTGTTAGTGCCCTACTTTAAGGCCTGCGGTCTCCTCTGTGTGGTGCAACAGCTTTTTTTTATGAGTGCCATGCAGTGCCGCAGTCTGCGTGTAAATACATGCGACGCCGCTCACCATCATAGTGCTGTGGTCATGGAGTGATTTCACATTCAGCACGTGTGGCAAAGATATTCCCGCGGGTTAATTTTGCTCCGAGTCTGATGTGGAACAAAATGACTGCGAATGGGAACGGATGATCACTTGCCAAGTAGATCTAAGAAACCAAGAGGCACAAAGACATTTCTATTTTTAATGCACAAAAGAAGCTCAGCCACAGATTTTCTTGGAGTTGTTCCTTCATCTTCCTGGTTCCGTCAGTTAGTGTTATCGCCTTTGTGTTCCAAAAGGAGACCATCTTGGGATTGTTCTAATGTGGACGACTGTGGTAGAGAAAATAATTCATGTGTCTGGTTACGAAGAGCATGGATGAGAGTGGCAACAGGCTGTGAATACAATTGACCGAAGAAGAAGAAGAAGAAGAAGAAGAAGAAGAAGCATGCAAATAATTTAGTGGATGAGGATCCCTATGGCTCCATGGATGTTTATGACCAGAAGAGGAGAATACTTTGGGTCATACTATTACTGACCATGAGTAATCTCTCCATCTCCATCTCCATCTCCATCAGTACTTCCCTTCATCCAACCACTTTGGGATTTCAAAATATGATGGGTCTTACTGCTGCAGACAGAAGAGAAAGGGGTATGTCGCTGGATGTGTGGACTTTGTGCTGTACTTGTGGATGCTATACTGTATCTGTGTGGCGTGGCGTCTGCACTCTGAGCCAAGGCTGTCACAGTCAGTGGTTGCTTGTCGAGGCAGCATACTCAAATGAGTCGTAGCTAAAGAGGTCCTGCAGGGAAATGGATTAAAAGGGAATTCTGTTAGTAGTGCAACTGCCCTGAAACCTAAACAGATGGCACGCCATGGTGGCGAGCTCCATGAGCTCTATATTCGCTGCGTGGCAGCCATAGGATGGGGTCTCGCGAGGGTCTTCATTATGCCTGCCTGATAGGGGGAAAAAAAATCCAATTAGATACCACTGTGAGAGTCGGCAGAGAGACGAGTGTGACAGCTCTCCTCCAGATCTGACTCTCTTTTACTGTCTCTTGCTCTCTTTCTCTCTCACACACACTGTCTCTCTCCCTCCCTTTCCCCCTCTCTCTCTTTCGCTGTCTCCCTCCCTTTCTTTCCCTTCTTTGCTCTAGGGAGGCATATTCTGTCCATCTTCGCTCCCTGCCTTTTAATGCTTATCCCTCGAATCCCCCCTGCTCTTCTGCGCTTTTCTATTCTGGGT
Source organism: Clupea harengus (assembly GCF_900700415.2). Taxonomy (NCBI): domain Eukaryota; kingdom Metazoa; phylum Chordata; class Actinopteri; order Clupeiformes; family Clupeidae; genus Clupea; species Clupea harengus. Next base: position 25,460,961 of record NC_045154.1, read on the forward strand.
GTGAAATTTCAGATTACGGGCCCTAGTTCCAGGGCAAAAACGGCTGGCAGAAATGGCATCTCAGTGTTGCACAAAAAGGACATTCTTCAGAGCAAGCAGTAAGGGTGTGGTCAAAGGCACTAAGTGGGCGGAGCCAGGCCCAAGGTAATTGGTGAAAGATTTGGTTAAAGCCGACCAATAGCATGTAGAGCTGCTTACGGCTATATTTAAACTTCTTTATTATGATTTATACCCTTGTCCTGTTGTTGATACTTGAAGGCCTATATGTAGCATTTATCCAACTGCTGCCATATCCACAAACTATAGTTCCATTGATATTCACTCAGAATGAGATATACAACTAACATTTGAGTCTATTGTTGCCAGAAACATAATCATTCAAGATAACACACTTTTCCTGGAATGGAAAAGATCTTGTTATTTTACTAAATTCTTGCATTCTTCATTCTATCGGTGGTCATATTACGCACTGCTGTGCGGTAAGTCTAGTTCTGTGTTTACATCATGGATGACATTTGTTTACTGCTGACTAAGCATTTCATTCAAGTTGAACAAATTAGACTGCCTCTTTCCAGATGCTCTGGTCTTTCAAGGGGTTTAACCTTTTAAAATAAACATTGTATTCTTTTTTTAAAGCCTGCCAGTATATGTGTTTACTTGGAGGATATCTGAGATAGATTAATTGCCTTAACCCATAACACAGGTTTGTTTGTGCTTCTGTGCTAATACAGAAATATGTAGGCATAATGCGCCACTTTTCCAATAAAGGGAACGTGATATATTTTTGCCAGATACATACATCAGACTTAGGCAGTGATGGTTTGTGATTGGTGCATTCAAATGTTCCCTGTCAAAGAAAAATATGTCACCACGCCTATATTAAAAATCCAGGCCTCGGTGGAAAGTTTAATTTATCACTGGAGTTTAAGACAACCTGCCCAAGCGGAATAGGCCATTTCCGCCAGCCTTTGGGGGGTAAAATAGTTTCTACGACTGCACTCATCTTCTATTTTCCTGTCTCTTTCACTCTTCTTCTTCTGTGCTTTATACATCTCTCATTCTCTTTTCCTCCCAAGGGTTTTCAGGATTCCCTGTTTTCTCCATTCAGCGTCGCTGGATTTGATTGTCTCTCCCTGTCAAATGCACTGTCTTCAGCATTTACTTTGTGTAATGAAGTTTCCAGTTTGTGACACACCATACCCCCACACTCACACACTTCCTGTCATGTTCTCCGTCCATCTATGTACATCAATCATGGTTCTTTTTTTGACCAATTCTTTATCTCTCCTCTCTTTCTTCCTTCCTTTCTCTCTCTCTATTTTTCCTCATTTGTGTCTCCTTCCCTCCCTCCCTCCCTCCATCCCTCTCTCTCTCTCTCCCTTCCTCCCTCAGATGAATAAAGACGAGCTGGAGGTGTACGTGAACCAGCAGTTCGACCAGCTCCACCACTTGGTCCGTCTGGAGGAGAAGCGCACGCTGCACCTGGTGGACCTGAAGGAGGCCTTCCTGACGGCGCAGGCCAGCGAGATGATCGCCGAGATCAGCGTCAACACCGAGCGCCTGCAGGAGGAGGTGGACTGCATCACCCAGCAGCTGGGGGAACTGGAGCAGGCTGAGGCCCAAGGCGGACCTCAGGCGGCGGGCGCTGCGGCCGGTCCTGACGGGGCGGACGCTCCCGGGGCTGGAGCTGAACCTGCTGCGGCGGGGGCTGCGGTCGCTGGTCACCAGGCTGAGGCGGCTGTGGCGGCACCTGTTCCAGCTCCACTTCCTGCCGCCATGGCACAAGGCCTCAGACTAGCGGTGAGCAACCCATCAATTACAGATACGGATACTAGCTTACACCTGAAAAGAGGAAAATCTCGGTAGGACATATAGAAAAATCAATCAACTGTTTATCCATCCCATTCACTGATCACCAATCATCAGGATCATCAGTTAACAGTCCATTTAACTTTAATATTGGTAGTCAAAGACTAACTTTACACATTTAGTAAGGAATTTCTAGTCAACACAGTGCTTGTACCAGGTGGATAAGTGATGAGTGAAATCAAGCAGTTGGGTAGAAGCACTGTAGCTTCCAGTTCCATCTCAGCTTGACCTTCAGTGTTTAAATACCTGTCATTCTTGATCAGATAAGTAATCTCTTGGCATCTCTCATGTTAAGCCTGAAGACAGGTATACCTGTACCTGAGTTAAATAATACACGCGTACACATCGCTTTAAATAAAAGTGTGTAGTCCGTGTTGTATGTAGTTGTGGTGTTACTTGCACTCCTCTGGGTTATAACGGGGCTGTCAGGAGAGTGATGGAAGAGCAGACCTTCTCTCGGTGTAACTCTGTGTAACTAAAGAGGACTTTAACTGAGGAGGTCCTTACAGTGTTAAAGGAGTAGGTCAGGGTAATTTAGTGTTCCTCAAGAAATAGCGCAGTGGCCTCAAAGGACTCCTGGCTCACTTCCCATTTCCTTGCTGCCTATTTACTTCTGCACACACACACACACACACACACACACACACACACACACACACACACACACGCACACACACAGAGACACAGACACACTCACTCTCGCTCTCTCATACACACACACACACACTCTCTCTCTCATACACACACACACACACACACGCACACACACACAGAGACACAGACACACTCACTCTCGCTCTCTCATACACACACACACACACACACTCTCTCTCTCATACACACACACACACACACACTCACACTCTCTCTCTCTCTCTCTCACACACACACACACACACACACATACATGCACAGTGCTGTCTTGTTACTCACAGGTCAGAATTAAAGAGCCCCTGTGGTCCATTTGTCATTATCAGCATGGAGCAAGGGCTCCCTCATGGAAGAGTGAGAGTGCTCTGTCTGTTTGTGTGTGTGTGTGTGTGTGTGTGTGTGTGTGTGTGTGTGTGTAGATGGGTGCAGCTGAGGTGGAGAAATTACTTTTCTGGGTGAGAAATGAGGCTGGCTGTGGCTGAGTTCATTAGGGGCCTAATTGAAAGCTGCTGCTCTGCCTTCTCCTTCTCTCCTCTGAGCCACTGTCAGTACTGCCAGCCTACCTCAGCACTTTCATTATGTGTGTGTGTGTGTGTGTGTGTGTGTGTGTATGTTTGTGTGTGTGTGCGTATGTACACGTGTGTATGTGTGTGTGTGTACACATGTGCATGTCTGTGTGTGCGTGGTTGTGTGTGTCTGTGTTGGGTGTTGCACGAGTGTATAATGATTTCCTGAAAACCTTGAGTGCTTGAGTACTCCGGGGGGAGGCGGGCGGGAGGTCGTGTGGGAGGTGTCTTGTATCAATTAAAACATTATGCAACTATAATAGGGTTGCACTCGGAGCAAAGCGCAAAGCACTGTTGAAGTATGGATTATACCGACGATATTGTAACTTGTTACCAACATTCTACAGCCCGAGATAGGAAGTTCAGTCAACAAGTGGATTTTTTCAATAAATGCTCTTATTGTGTTTACATATAGCGGATCTTCTTTTTTGTCAATTCGATGAAACTTGATCATCCTTAGTAAGCCCAACCGATTAAGAAAATGAAACTAGAAGGGCAGATGCTGTACCTCGCAAAGTTAGCGAAAGTAAAACTAAATGTATGGATCCGCTTAGTGATTTGGATCTGCTCCAAAATTGAACAGTTTTCTTCCTTAGCCCACACATCACCTTTCCACCAAGTTTCTTGAAATTTGTGCCAGTGGTCTTTGCATAATCCTTCTTACAGACAGACAAACAAATCGCACCCAAAACATAACCTCCTTAAACATCCGATTTATTTTGTTTAACTGCGTTAGTGTAGTAGCCCATTCTTTTATATGACAGACTCGATGATAGAGCTTTCCTTGAGAAAATCCGTCCACAACTCACAATGGTTGAATGTTTATTGCAATCACAGTTGGGAAAGAAAATTTGCCCTTTTCTGTTTTAGCAAAGAACTTCCAAACAATTGATGTTACCTGCTGTCGTCATCCCTCCTCTTGTTTACCACGGGCTCTAACTGGAAACCGAGTATGCGAGAGATCTAGCATCACGTGATTAACGAGTACTCGACGTTAATGTAGAAACTCGATAATTGATGTACCTGCTCGAGTACTACGTGCAACCCCCTTGTGTGTGTCTGTGTGTGTGTGTGTGTGTGAGACAGTGTGTGGTACTGTGTGTGTGTGTGTGTGTGTGTGTGTGTTGCTGGGTGGGTGTGTGTGACACGAATGAGAGAGAGAGAGAGTGAGTCATGGATCATATCTGGTTAACTGGACAGCCTGCTGTCATTTGTTCTAACCAGCTTTAAAGGGATGAGGACAACTTGTGTGATCCATGCTTACGCGGGAAGCCCATTTACCTCCACCCAGCCCAATCGGCTCCATCTCTCCCACCTCTCCTCCAGCGCCTGTCCTGGGGAGCACCATTATAAAAACACCATCACGCCGTGAAACAATGTCAAGTTTCAAATATATCTCTGCCCTAATTACAGGATAGTAATTTTCTGATAGGATCGGCCGAGCTGCCCAAGTGTAAAGTAGTGTGGGGGATTTGGGGGATTTGTGAGCGAGCCTGTGTGTGTGAGTGTGAGTGAGTGTGTGTATGTCTGTGTCTGTGTGTGAGTGTGAGTGTGTGTGTGTGTGTGTCTCTGTGTGTGTGTGTGTGTGTGTGTGTGTGTGTGTGTGTGTGTGTGTGTGTGTGTGTGTGTGTGTGTGTGTGTGCCAACAGCAAGGCTCATCTCTTCCTTAAACACAGTGCTCCCTGCGCGGCCGCTCCATCCTGGCGTCTGTCAGGGGATCAATAGAGAGTGGCGCTCGCCATTTACCCTCCTATCCCAGCTAGCCGCCATTACCCCACTTGCATTTGTCAAGGGGAATGTTCCCTCTGTCTGTCAGAGCGAGAGGCGTGTAGGGAGAGACAAATGGAGAGCGAGATGGACACCCTTATACACACACATTCTGGTTATTTTTACACACACACAAAATGACTCATCTACTTCTTTCTGATAGCCTCACACACACACACACACACA
>NC_045154.1:25480999-25540999 GCF_900700415.2 Clupea harengus
GCCACATCCTGACTTTTTTTTCTTTTCTTATCAGCAGCAGAACTACTATTGGTCAAGAGACAGGGCTGATATCAGACAGGAAAAGATAGGACATGATTGAATTGGGAATAAACACATACACACTATAAGCTATCATATGCGTGCACACACACACACACACTCTCTCTATCTCTGACACACACAGATACACATACACACACACACACACACAAAACACACACACACACACACACACTCTCTCTCTGTCTCTCTCTCTCTCACACACACACACTCACACTCACACACACACACACACATTCATATATATATATATATATATATATATATATACACAAAGGTACATATATCTCTTACATCTCCCTCACCCACCTCGCCCACTCATCTGAGACATATCTTAGTCACCCATCTCAGACACGTAATCTCTTACTGACTTACTGACCTATCTCCTCCATGTGTCTCCATGATGCATCGCACACACACACACACACACACACACACACCAAGCCATACACAGGAGTAACACATCACGGCAACTCTCATGGATTCCCTCAAGCATAAGAGTTACAGGGCCAAAGAGGTCACCAGGGTGATGGAGATGAGATGAAGCCTGAGAAAGAAGGGGAGAGAAGAGAGGGATGGAGGGAGAAGGCGAAAGAGAGAGAGAGAAGGAGAAGTGTTGAGAGATGGGGAGAGAGGGAGAGAAAGAAAGAGAGAGAGAGAGAGACAGAGAAGGAGAGAGAGGAAGAAAAAGAGAGGTTGTTATGGAGATGTTTAATTCAGCAGGTCTCCTGACAAGCACTGTGTCACCGTGGCGATTTATGTGCTGCGGAGGCACTGCTCCCCACCCTCCCACCCCCAGGCATCAGTATTCAGCGGCGTTCGAGGGGGTAGCGGGGGTGAGGAGAGGGGGGCAGTGTTTGAGACCTGGCCCGAGGCTACGTTTAATTACCTCAGCACCCGTAAGCATTCACAAGGTGTCTCCACCCTCACTCTCACGCTCTCTCTCTCACTCACTCACTCGCTCGCTCGCTCGCTCTTGCTCGTCCTCGTCTCTGCCCGCCCTATTTTGTTCATCGCTCTCGCCTCTTATCTGTTCCTCCTCCTGTTCTGGATGAGCTACCAGCTCTCCTCTCTTCTGCTTTCTCCTCCACTCTATCTCTTTTTCTCAGCTTTTCTGTCTTTTCTTTTCTTTCGCTTTCGCTTTCTCTTTTCCTTGTTATGTGTCTATTTCTGTTTCCCTCTTGCCTGTGTGTCTTTCTCACTCTCTGTCTCTCTCTCTCCCTGTCTCCCTCTCTCTCTCTCTCTCTCTCTCTCTCTCTGAGGTCCTGCCTGTCGACAGGCCCAGGCGAACAGAGCGAAATGGATCGACGGCGCTGAAGGATTCGTCCAAAACAATGAAATTGCCTTCCGTCCGCAGATATGATCGAGTACAATATCGAGGAATATTACCTCCAGGAGTTTGGCAGGCTTTTATGACAGACGTTTTACAAGATGCATTAGAGCACATAAAAAGTTATTAGTCAGGGAGAGTGGCGCGCTTGTCAGGCCTTACTGAAGCGAGGGGGGCGGGGGTGGGGGCCTCTGTGCTTCGGGTGCCATCTTTCCTCAGGGTGTACAATGCTTTTTCTGCCCTCACTTTTCCCCCATCATTCTCCTTGTCCTCTCTCTCTCTCTCTCTCTCTCTCTCTCTCTCTCTCTCTCTCTCTCTCTCTCTCTATCTTTCTCACTCTCTCTCACTGTCCCTCTCCCTCTCTCATGTTTGCTCTCGATCTGTGTATCTGGCAAATTGAAATCCACAGAGCTGATAATTGGAATGGACAATACAATACTGGAAAAGGAGAACACCACTGATGGTGCACACTGACCTATTTACCAGCACAATAAGCGTAAGAGAAGAAAACAAGGTCCCACAGTTTTTAAAGGCGTATAGGATTGGATTCCACTCTTCTTCTTTTTTTCCTTGGTAATTAATGATTTGTTTCTGTTCTCTTGCAATTTGGGTGCTTGGCACGGATTCTCCACTCCACATCTCTATTTCCCTCCCTTTATCTCTCTGTATCTCTCTTTCTCTTAATCCCTCTATCTCTCTATCTGTCCTTCTGCCACTCTTTATAACGATCTCTCTCTTTATCCCACCCACCCTACCCCTCTCTCTCTCTCTCTCCCCCCCTCTCTCTCTCTCTCTCTCTCTCTCTTTATCCCACCCTCCCTCCCTCTCTCTCTCTCTCCCTCTCTCTCTTCTCTCTCCTTCCTGGTCTGGAGATGAGACACCTGGCATGAGTGGCGTGAGGAGGCTGGCTGGCTGTCTGATTGGCCCGTGGTCGTGGTCGTGGTCGTGCCTCTGCGCCGGCACAAACATATGGTGTCTGTGACACGTGTGAGTTCTTTCTGCAGGAGGAGTGGGTGGAAGAGGAGAGGCCTTGCCAGAGAAAACTGCGTAAAAGATCTGGAAGTAGGGAAGAGAGTTTGCCTCATTAGCTGTCGGTTCCATAAAAGAAAAGTTTGGCTGGCACAGCCTGGCAGTGACAGGGCTCCTAATTGCCAGACACACAATGTACAGGTGCCATCTGTGTGCCTGTGCATGTGTGTGCACAGTGGCGTATGTGTGTGTGTGTGTGTGTGTGTGTGTGTGTGTGTGTGTGTGTGTGTGTGGGGGGGGGGGGACGTGTGAGTATTAGCTTCCCGCCGCTCGTGCTGTGGGCACCTTGGCACGGCCGTCACCTCGCACGTAGACCGCCTGGCACCGGTTCAGCCCAGACAACCTGTGTCCCTGCCGCTAAGAGGAGAGGAGAGGTGGCATCAGCCAAACGCGCCACCCAAGCTGTCAGCCCTCAGTCAGATACGTTTGGCATCATGCCCGCCCCTCACAGGTCTAATGAGCGCTGCCGCCCGTGAGAAACTGCCATCCGACGCTGCTCTCAGGCCCTCAGTCTCCCCATCATCATCACTCTGATGGGGGCCATTACTCTGGGCATTCACAATGGAGCAACTATGTCCTGAGTTTACACACTCTGGCAAAAAGCTACCATTCACTTGCGACTCTGGTGAAAGCTGGATTGCTGGTATTTGAGTTCAAAAGCCAATGAAATGACACCCCTCCCTTCCCTGCTACCGAAGCACTGTGTTGAAAGAGCTGAAACAGGGTATGGCTCGGTCTGATTCATTCCCATTTACACATCCAGGACTGGGTACAAACGAGTGTTTTTGAGCCCACACACAGAATGGACAGCGAGAGGACCATAAGTAAAACGTATATTGAATTACAATTGCTGAATGCACCTTTAAGATAGCCCTATAACACATAGCCCACATAGCAAGCATACATATGCAGACAACAGTAGAGCGTATATTGAATTACAATTGCTGAATGCACCTTAAAGATAGCCCTATAACACATAGCCCACATAGCAAGCATACATATGCAGACAACAGTAGTCAGGATGTGTAGCTGTTTTTGGAATGGCTCTTGTTGTGTACGGCCCATTGGAGAGCAAACAGGAAGAACCTGTGCTGAACCATCAGCTGGAGGAAGACGTGTGAGAGTGGGTTTGTTCTGTCAGCACTTATCCACATTTACCAGCTTCTTACTCCCCCTCAGCGACAGAAAATAGACATGGAACAGAAGGAAAAGATAAAGTTTTACTTCCAAAGTGATTTTTCTATATATTTTTTTCACTCTCTCATCACAGCTTCTGAGTTCTAATCTATTCTTAGAAGAGCAGAAAGCGAGAGGTGCTTTGTGCTTTCAGAACAGTTTGGATCTCTTTCAAGGGCGCCATAAAGGGAAGACAGAGGTGGGAGGAGGAGAGGGGGGAGGAGAGATTCTGCTGCTAAGCAATACCGTCAAATCCAGGGAGAGATTTAAACGGCCCTCTTCCCAGTTTCTGACTGCGGGAATCAATCCTCCCCTCGCCCCCCATCATGTTCCCAGCCTTGGCAGAGCGCTCATCTTAGATTGATCAGACCTGCGGCTAGCGCAGAGCAGAGCAGTGCAGAGTAGATGAGGAACGAGGACGATGATGAGCTCACCCAGGCTCTTCTTCCCATCACTCTCTTGCATTGAGAGGCCTACCCCCCCCCCATTTTGACTGCCATGACGTCGTGGTTGACCTTTTCCCTTTGAGTTTGAGGGGGCCTGTCCTCCTAAAAAAAAAACACAGCAGCAAGTGCGGATTTGTTCTCCATAAAAATGAGTTATCTCCGAATATGAAAGGGTGGCGGCGTGGAAGCAAGCAGCTAGGCTATCCGTCACTTTGATCAGTGGTCTGCACGCTGATGGCCCCTAGCTCCCTTTCTCTCCACTGCCTCACATCCACTTTTAGACATTCATTAAACGTTAATTGCTGACTAATTGGACTTTAATGGCTGCAGAGGAACAGAGAGTGGGTGAAGCAGAGGGAGAGGGAGAGAGGGAGAGAGGGAGAGAGGTTTAATGCTCCTTTATTAAACCATTGCCTTACTTTCTCTCATGCTTACACCAATAAAACATGTGCAACATTACCATTCCCCCCGCACAAAGAGAGAGAGTGGGCGCTAGGGCGCTAGGGCGCTAGGGCGTCAGCCATGCAGGCATGCAGGAGGCTTGGCACAGAGAGCCCAAATGCAGCCTAATTGTTTTTCGCTGTTTGCATCTTGATGAAAAATGGGTTTAGAGAGAATTACCACCCACGTGACCAGTATTACAAGAGCTTCTCTCTCTCTCTCTCTCTCTCTCTCTCTCTCTCTCTCTCTCTCGATCTCCCAAACACACAGGGGTGAGATTGCTTTGTTGCTTTATGTTTGGGCCTGATTTTAATTTCACACTTTAATTAATACGCTATTCATTACTGGAGCCAACGCAAGCGGCAACTTTCCCCAATTAATTCCTCGATTGCCCCCGCGGTAACAGCGATTGTAAAAATCACTAAATGAGCATGTGTAAGATTTACGACTCAAGCGTGTTAATGCTGCCACCTGAGTCTCTTTCTGAAGTCTCTCAGAGAAGGGCAAGGCTAAACTTTCTTCCATCATCTTCCATCGTCTACTTCCCTCCATCTATGGGATTGGTGGATCCACTGCTTCTTCACCACCTGACCTCTCATTGGTTGCTGCTTTACCTTTTGAAATATGGAAGTGACTTTTCATTTGGTCTCTTGGGGGTCATGGTTGAGGAAACGCCTCTGAATTGAATTGTCCCAAATGTATAGTATCATATACTACACATGTTGAATATATGTTATACAGGATCAGGCGATTTTATATTAAACACTGCATAGACACACATACACACACACACATACACTAGAATACAGAAACTGCATAGACACACACACACACACACACACACACGCTCACACACACACCCAGTGTAATGATACGGTAGAAGGGTCTCTGTTCTCAGCAGTTAGACATGCTTCATGAACCAGTATAATCCCGCATGAAGGTCTGTTTTGTCTTGACTAGAAATGACAGCACATGGGTCTGTCCCACTGTGCAGCCCTGTCAGTTTGTTTCTTCTCTATATGCGTTGATGTGTGTGTGTGTGTGTGTGTGTGTGTGTGTCTGTGTGTGTGTGTGTGTGTGTATATGAGTTTATGAGGCATTTAATCTAACATCACCTGATTCGGCACAACATGAATTGAACTACTTTAATAGGCCTGTCATCTCCAAGCCCACCCCCACTTCAACACCACAGCTAACACATGCACACACACACACACACCCTCTCTCTGTCTCTCTGTCTCACTCTTTCTGTCACACACCCACACAGACACACTCCCTCCTCGTCTCTAAATCCCTCCATCCCTTGCGTGTGTCTGTGGCTGTTTCTTGTGTGTTTTATTTATTTTTAACTCTGTGTGTGGGCTCCTCTCAGCTCCCCTCTGCTGTCAGGAGTGGCAGCAATTAAGAAAGCTCTGTGTGAGATCTGCCTTCACACTCCTCCTGAAGGACTCTTGAAGGACTCCTCCTCACACCTATGTTCACTGTCACTCTCCTCCCCAGTGACAGACGTGTGTGTGTGTGTGTGTGTGTGTGTGTGTGTGTGTGTGTGTGTGTGTGTGTGTGTGTCTGTGTGTGTGTGTGTGTGTGTGTGTGTGAGACTGTGTATATATTATTTCTGTCAATCGATACAAAATCTTCTTAAGACAGAAGCTTGTAATAATGGTTTTTTAATTGTAAAAATCACAGAATTAATGTAGAATCAACACAAAGGAAATATTTTAAAATTCAAATAGTAGGGTTAGGGTTGTTTAATAGCACTGTTTTAACACAGATTTAGAACACAGAACACTTTGAATACAGATTCTCTCCTGTGAACTACAGATTTCCAAGAAAACCATCAAAGACATCAGCTTGTAAGGCGTATTTGTTATATGTGTAGCACATAAAGTGTGAAGGGTCTTTTATTTTGAAAGGGAGATTCAGATGCAGAAAATCAACCAAGAAGAGAGACAGACTTTTGGGGAGGGAGATACTTTGGAGGGAGCTAGCAACTAGGGTCTGTTAGTTATGAGAACGTGGTGTGCAGCTTGTTGGGTTAGTTGTAAGTTAAAGTGCTCAATAAACCTGTAAGCTTGTGAATTCATCTAAACTCCATGTCAGGTGTACGTTGGATGCCCCCAGATATTTTAACCATTACATTTGCACTAACAGACATAATAACAAAACCCAGGCAGCTGCTTTAAAGCTAGGTTAAATATTTCAAATGAATTGCAAAAATGTACGCGTTTGCATATACAGATATGTGCTTATGTTTATAAGCTTGTGTAATTGTGTATTTGTGTGTGTGTGAGATGTGTGTGTGTATATATATATATATATATATATATATATATATATATATAAGCTATGTATTTCTGTGTGTGAGAGAGTGTGTGTGTTTGTGTATGTATTTATAGATTTTTCTGTATTTCTGTATGCTCATATTCATCACCTTGTGTACAGCATGTGCAGGTGTGTGTGTGTGTGTGTGTGTGTGTGTGTGTGCGTGCGTGCGTGCGTGCGTGGGTTTGTATTTTCCCTCTGTGCTGAACTATAAAGGTCAGGACAAGCATGTGCTCCATTCTGCTCCGGGTTCCGGATGCTTCTCTCACCCCTTCAAAGTGAGGAGCAGCGCTTTTCTCGTTGAGAGCAAATGTAGGCTGCGCTCAGAAGAATAGCAACTGTGGCAACAGCTTGCCCGATAAAATATTCAGTGCAATATGCCCAAATCAGGAGGCGTCGTCCCGCTCCTTTCCAGAAACTCAGCAACAACACCTAATTAACACCACACCAGTCCTGCTGCTACACCGTCACATGGGCTTCCCTCCATCTCCCCAACACATCCCCCTCTTCTTCTTCTTTTTTCTTCTTTTTCTTTTTCCAACCATTCCCCACACCTTTCCTGTCTTGCCATCACCTCATTCTTCCTTTTTATCCTTTGCTCTCTGTTTCCTGTCTCAGCCACACTTTTTCTCTCTCCTCTCTCTCTCTCTCTCTCTCTTTCTTTCCCTTTTCCTCTCTTCCGCTCTACTTCTTTCAGCAAACCGGCTGAATTTCTTTCTTTTTTTTTTTCTGACCAGCAAAGTCGGCGGACTACAAAGTGTGTGGAGATCGCCTTGGGGTTTCAAGTGGAGGCAATGAGCAGGGCCATTTTCCCAGTGACAGGTCCAGAGGGGCTGTCTGGGAGGAAAACTGTGCAAACCAATCTAGGAACACACATGAGGGGGTGGAGAGGGCTGGTAGAGAGAGAGAGAGAAAGCCTTAAAAAAAAACAGCTTCCAATTATGTCCCAGTTCCTGTGCATTCAGACATGTCAAATTACCCCTCGTACCCGGGTTCTCTCTTCTTTCCGCTAGAGACATGCAATTCACATGGGACTCATATGTTCTTTCACTCTCTCTATCTTCTCTACCAGTCCTTCTCTCTTAACTGCTCTGTCTTTCTCTCTTTGGCTGTCTCTCTTTCTCTTTCCCTCTCCGTGTTTCAGTCTTCCCTTCTTTCTCTCCCTCTCTCTCCCCTTCTCTCTGTGTGTCTCGGAGCAGTATGTGATGATAGTAACTCGTCCTGTTGAAGCTACACGTCTGACATCATTAAGCAGCAGCAGCAGCAGCAGAGGGCAGGGCCTCCTTCAGAGGAAGGGAGGGAGAGAAAGAACGAGAGAGAGAGAGGGAGAGAAAGAACGAGAGAGAGAGAGGTCCCATCCATACCCATTAGGCTCCTCCTGAAGCGCATCGGGGAATGACAACTTCCAAGTGCCCTGTGCAGAGACGATGCTCGTGTTCAACCATCCTGAATAACTGATCTACACCTATCCATTCCTGTAAGGCCCGTCCTGGGGTGTAGATGGCAATGATGATGACGGTCCCCCGGTTAATAGACGCACCGTGCTTGAGATGATTACTCGCTCTCAAGTGCTTTGTGTACTGAGATAATGCTTTCATTCGACCATACTGGAGGTGCTGTGGAGACTATAGATGTGTATGTGGTGGTGGTGGTGTGATTACCTTCCAGCTCAGTACAGACAGTCCCAGCATCTCTACCTGCATGGATCATGGAGCCAGGTGTAGTGTTGGAGCGTACATGTGTAACATTGAGGTCAGTTTTTAAAGCAATGTGTCCCCACCACCTGTTATTCTGGAGTGAAACCTATGCACTTTGGGCCCCTCCCTTTAGGGTGGAGCCATCACTGTAGTCTTGCTCCGCCCCCAGGTTGGTGTGCCTACCCCCACCCTCCCCCTTCCACTCTCCTCTCATATTGGCTGGGGAAATGATTGGTGTTCATCACTAATGCATTGAATACATTAGAGGACATGAAAGAATCATGAGCGCTAAAAAGCCTAAGTCTCTAAAGCAGCTCAATCTTTTGACCCATACACTGCACACACGGCTCTCTCTCTTTTCCTCTCTCTGTCTCTCCACACACGCGCACACACACATGTGCACACACACACACACACACATTTAGAGCTTTATTTCATGAGAACCTGAGAATGGAGGTGGAGAGCTGGTGAGTGAGCAAGTGAGAGATAGATAGAGAGAGAGAGAGTGAGATTCTTCTCTCTCCCCTGTCTCTTTCCATTCATATTCATTTGTTCTCCACTTAAGACGTCCCAGCTCTGTTAGCTAATGTAATTTGCAGATAAATAAGTCATGCCATTCCCATGTGCTGCAGCAGACCCCCCAGTCCCTGATCCAAATATAACTCTGTCAACACCGCTGGAGACCTTTCAAACCTTTCTAACTGTCCTCGTGTGCTCTTAGCCAAGAAACCCAACACAGCACTCAGCGTAAATCCCAAACTAGGCTTAAACTCTAGGCCAACACAGCACTCAGCATTCATCCCAAACTAGGCTTAAACTCTAGACCAACACAGCACTCAGCGTTCATCCCAAACTAGACTTAAACTCTAGACCAACACAGCACTCAGCGTTCATCCCAAACTACACTTAAACTCTAGACCAACACAGCACTCAGCGTTCATCCCAAACTAGGCTTAAACTCTAGACCAACACAGCACTCAGCGTTCATCCCAAACTACACTTAAACTCTAGACCAACACAGCACTCAGCGTTCATCCCAAACTAGGCTTAAACTCTACACCGCATGTTTCTTTTCAAATGCTCTCCTTTCTCAGTTTGTTCCTCCTCAAATATTGTTCCCATCACTATTTTGTGTCCATCACTTTTTAAATACAGCATAAGGTATAGGTAGCTTGTTGATATGGAATATCATGTGTACCAGAGAGGGAGAGAGATAGGGAGAGGGAGAGAGGGAGAGAGAGAGAGAGAGAGAGAGAGAGAGAGAGAGAGAGAGAGAGAGAGAGAGAGAGAGAGAGAGAGAGAGAGAGAGAGAGAGAGAGAGAGAGAGAGAGAGAGGGAGGGAGAGAGGGAGGGAGAGGGAGAGGGAGAGGGAGAGGGAGAGGGAGAGGGAGAGGGAGAGGGAGAGAGAAGTGAAGCTCTTGTATATTCATTCACAATCAGTCTAGGTTCCTATTAGATTCATTTTCCAGTGGAAGTCATGGCACGCTGTTTCCAGATCAGTGCTCGGAGTGAATCAGAGATGAAAGGTTCTCTCACGTAATGAAGCGCTTGTCATGCAGAACAAAAAAAGAGCTGGAATTAGACGCCAGGGGCTTGCAAGCCTCGTCATTACCGTCAGTGATGAGACGGCTCTCACAGCACATCTGTGGTGTCACAGTGACGCTTTCATGGTGATGTTGTTACAGAGCCGATAGCACACACTCTCATACACACATATACTCAGGCCTACACTCACACATACGCACTCATACACATTTACAGACACACACACCAGCACAGGAATGAGTCAGAATTAAGTAGTGGATGACGCAAGATGCACGCCGATTAATTAAGACAGGAACAGTTTCCGATACAGAGGTATTAGTCTGCCTTAGAGAGTGTGGGTGACAAAGGGAGAAGAGATAGAAGAAGACTTGGAGGAGTCAGGAGGAACAGGAGGAGGAGGAGGAGGAGGAGGAGAGACAGAGGGAGGCTTTATGCCCCGTGCCCCGTGGTGGCGTATAGGCTCCTGTCAGTCAGCTTGAGGCAGCAGCAGCAGCAACAGCAGCAACATGAACCCAGGCAGACCGTTCCAGGCGACGGCCATGCGGTAGCTGGCCTGTCCCCCCTGGACATGGCAAGCCTCAGATGAAAGTACTAAGTTAGTGGGGAAAAAATGAAACACATTCAGAGAGAGAGAGAGAGGGGGAGACACAGGAGAGATAGAGTGAGGAAGAGGAAGATACACATCAAGGAATGGAGAGAGAGAAACATCCATGGATATATACAGACTATAATGGCAGGAGGATGTTTTCACAGTCACATGTGTTCATGGAAACTCTCTGTTGTTTTCCCCCTCAGGATGCCAGAACACAGACCCGAGCCCAGGGGCCGCAGGGGCTACAGAGATGGCGACTCGGACTCATCTAGGGGGGGCTATGCACCCTGACCCACAACCCCCCCTGACCCACCGACCCACCCATCAACCTCCACACACACACGCACACACTCTGCTCACCGCCCAGCCTGGTTCAGCCTGGGTTGGATCACAAACTGCCCCTCATTCTGCCTCATTCTCCTCCCCAGCACTGTAGACCCCCCAGGGTTGCCCCCCCCCCCCCCCCCCCCCCCCCCCCTCTCCCCACTCTTCCAGGGCCTGTGGCCAGCCTTCTCTGGGCTTCAGTGACTGTGTGTTTGGTCTGCAGGGTGTGTTTGCCCACTGGTCTCCACACCAACCAAGGCCGGCGCCAGAGCGGTACCAGAGCATGAAATGGCATTTTGAGGCACAATCCTCTCACTTTTTTAGTTGTTTGCTTTCATTTGTATAATTTGTTTGGGTAACATCACAAAAAAACAGAACTACACAGTGTAGTGCAGCTGGTGTGTGTAAAACACCTCGAGCCAACACAGTCTTAAAAGTATATGCTACTTGCAGCAAAGTGAAAAACATGGCCGCCATCAGCTGTGTCCATATTGCAGTCAGGCGGCTCTGTTGTCTTAACCCCAAACTTTGATCTATGTTATATCAGTGCCTCTTTGCAAGCCTTATCACGATCATCACAATCGCCCATTTAATAATGGAATCTGCTGTAAGAATCATGCAAACGCTGATTACTCTAATTGCTGCCGGTGTAGTCAGCCATTGGGGTTCCAGTAGTGCACACGTCCTTGGGGTAATGGTATTTTAACATCTTAATTTCTCCCTACAGGATCACGGTTCAGAGCTCCTCAGAGCCTACATCTGTGAATTACTGTGCAATGAACTGTTAAAAATGACTAGAATATCTGTGGATGCTAGGCATCGTGGAGACATTATTAAATCCATGCTCATTTAGCATCAGTTGTTGAGTTGAAAATGCCAGTACACACATATACACACACACACACACACGCACACATATACACACACACACACACACACACACACACAGACACACATGCACGCTCTATTGCCTTGACTTTGAAGAAGAGCAGTTATTACATGTAAGTGTGAGAGGTGCTCTGGGATTTCTGTACTGTCTTTGTCTTTATCTTGGGACTTTGTTTCCTGTTTTTGGAAGAAGTCAAAGTCACAGTCTACTGCGACTGACAACAACAAAGTGTTTCAATTTCTGAAGTGCTTGAAATATGCTTTTTATTTTCAAACTTTGAATAAAGTACAGATGAATTGAAATGCTGAAGTCTCTCTCTGTCGTGTAAGAAACATACACAGAATGAGGGTTCACACACACAGTACGCACTACTGGTTCTGCTGCTAGGCATACATACACGTGCCACATGAGTGTTCTTGACTGTTGCCTTTTATTTAGCAGTTTCTTCCAGCATTGCATTCTTTTTTTCAGATGTTCAAGGTAAAATCCAATCACGCATTGAGTGTGTTGAAGGAGAAGGACATTCTTGTCAGGCACACCTTAGTATTCCTCATACTTAGGTAAAGGTCTGGTATTTAGCAAACACTTTTGTCCAAAGTGACTTACGTAGGCATCATGACCTCTCTCTCTCTCTCCTCTCCTCCCTTTCTCTCCGTGTCCTTGGTCTCTTCCGGAATGTGGTTCTTCACACCTAAGTGCCGCCCCGCACTCACGTGCGCCATTTCTGCTCCGTTTGCTGGCTCAGCATCGTCTGCAGTAACTGCATTCAGGCATTGATGGGAGTGAAACTCACTTTGCTAGTGGTTGCGGTCAGAGAGGAAAATCAAGCTTTGGGTCACACATACCCCCACCCCCCCTCCCTTACTCCACCCCCACCCAGCACCCATGCGTTTCCCTTTATAGAAATAATGGAGCTTAATGGGTGAGTTTACTCAGTAGACATTGATTCCTCCCCAGGAAAAAGACATGGCTGATTGTTACAGCAACCGAAAGCACTCAAGCCTCTTTAGTCTTCCTTTGTGCGCTGAAATTGATTCTGCCCTCAATCGCAATGCAAGGGCTGTGTGTGTGTGTGTTTTTTTAAATGCCATCAAAAGAGAGCCCCTCCCACCCCCCTGTTCCAACACATAATCATTACCCTTTCTTCCCAAACACCTCAATCATCCGCTTCAGGCCATCAAAGCCAGCGCTGCAGACCTGCGGAGGAACACAAAGTGTCATTTGTCTACGCAAGAAAGCGAGCAGGATCTAATTTAGCCTTGCTTTCCCCACACGCGCAGCACGGCCCATCTACCGAAGACCGAAGTGTAGCCATTAGCCCCCCCCCCCCCCCCCCCCCCCCCCAACCCTTGAAGAAGCGCAGGAGATAATAGGTGTGTTTGTGTTGACAAATATTAATTGTTTTGTGTGGTTTGGGATTAAATTGGTTACGTGAGGTGGTTGCTAGTCACAGAACAGCCTTTGTTCTGTCACTATAAAAACTATTACACAAATGGGATTTCCTTTCTCTCATTACAAGTGTGAGTGTGTGCGACTCTGTCTGTGTGTGTTTATTTTTGTGTGTTTATGGACGTAGTTGCCTATGGGTGATGTGAGTATGAGTCCGAACCCTGGTGTCAATGGTTATCTCAGTCTGTGTGTGTGTGTGTGTGAGCTTAGTTTCATGTTTGTAAGTGTCTGTGGGTAGTGCATGTGTCTGTGAGGAAGGGTTGATACTTTATGACTTGTGGGTTGTATATTTGTAGGTGTTTCAGCATTTTGTCGGTGGTGTGTATGCAAGTATTTTATTGCCTGTGGGTGTATTTAGGTACTTTATTTGTGCGTGGGTGGTGTGTTTGTGCATGTATATGTGTGTGTGAGTGTGTGTGTGTGTCTGTGTGTGAGACAGTACTAGTGTGGTGTTTATGGGGTACGAAATAATGAGAAACTCCACTGATGGTTTAAAACCTTGGTGTTCAGCATATTCCAGGTCCATCTGCTTGAGGTTTGTGTGTGTGTGTGTGTGTGTGTGTGTGTGTGTGAGGGAGAGCGAGAGACTGGAACAAATCCCAAGAATGGATTTCTTTTTTTATCTCAGAGTTGAGGAAAATGTTCCTGTCTTTATAGGATATTCAGTTTTTCATATGTTTCACTGCCTCTCTCTCCATCTTCACACACACACACACACACACACACACACACACACACACACACATTCCGACTAGAATATCTTATTTCTTAGGTAACAAGATTTTGCCTTCACCATCATATTTTCCTCTTTTCTCCTCGCCACCCCACACATTCTTCCTTATTTCTCTCTCCCTCTGTCTTTCATACACACACACATTCACACAGTTCACACAACACATTTTCTCTCTCTACCTCTTCATCTCTCTCACACACAAGGACACACATCTAGCTTTTCATTCCCGTTACTCTCTCTCACCCTTTCTGCCTCCCCTCCCTCCCTCCCTCTCTATCTCCCTCTCTCTCTATATATATCCCTCTCTCTCTCTCCCTCTCTCTCCCTCTATCTCTCTCCCTCCCTGTGTCTTTCCTACTCTTTCCCTCCCTCACTTTCTGTGTCCTTCTCTCCCTTTCCCCATTTGGGCTATAATCAGTGCCATCCGCAGGTACCCAGATGGTATTCTATTGCCCTCTGATCCCCATGCTGTTGCAAACAAGTGAATCAATTATGAATGCTACAACCAGACACAGCGAGCATCTGAACACCCACACCAGCCGCTTGCACTGAGGGACCAGGCCGACAAACCTCCCACACTCTGAAGCCAGCCGTGACCGCTCAGGGAATTGGATAACACGCCGTGCCGCCGATCACACCCTCACGACCCTCAGAGGTGGGCATAGGGGGCGTCTGTTTGGTGGGACGGATACAGATGGGCAGAGGGAACATCAGAGTGATGAGCAGTGAAAAAGCCCCTAGACCCGACATCCATCTCCTCTTGACAGCCTCTATCGCCCTGGCTGGCCGTTTAGGGCCGTCCTTAGCCTCGTCTGTCTCATGGTTTCTTTGTCCGTGGGCAATCATCAGTTGGCAGCCAAGCGGAGCAGAGAGCAGTGCCTCTGTCTCAGGATGCCTGTGTCTGCCTCTGTCTAAGATGCAAGATGGGATGGAGGGGGCGGATAGGTACAGACATGGCCGATTTCAACCACTCCCTGTTGGGGCCCGTGAACCGCTCTGGTGCTCGCATTCTGTACGAGTGCGAGATGAGGGGGGGGAGAGTTACACAGCTGGACGATCTCTTTCCTACGACCAACCTGAGTACTGCTGAGAGCGGTGACTGCAGCCTGGCACTTGCGTTTACCCCCTGTACGAGATGGGAGAAGAGGAGGGGAGAGGTGCAGAGATGGCCAATGTCAGCCACTCCCTGCTGGGACCCCTGAGCTGCTGCGAGTGGCTGTTCTGTTCTGTGTAGGCGTTCAGTGGAGGTGGCGCAGCAGCAGCAGCAGCTGTGGGAGGTGAATGATGAATGGTGTTCAGCAGTGCCGGGTCAGCAGATGGAGGAGAGAACACGTCCGCAGGCTGCCCAGGTCTTGTCCTGCAGCACAGAGCTATGGGGGTTTATCGTGTCACATGTTAAATCTGCACAGCGAGGCAATGAACAGCTACACTGATTTAACCATTTCTGCACAGAAACTGCTAAATATACACAGTGTATTTAGACCCCTTCACTTTTTTTCACATCCCCCCCCACCAAAACTCTTCCCCGACTATTGTTAAGTTTGGCCGGGCAGACAGCTCCAGGAAGAGTCAGTCCTGGTTGTTCCAAACTTCTTCCATTTAAGAACTATTGGAGGCCACTTTGCTCTTGGGAACCTTCAATGCAGCAGAAATGTTTTGTAGCCTTGTATAGATCAGAGCTCCGACACAATCCTGTCTCTGAGCTCTGCAGGCAGTTCCTTCAACCTTGGTTTGGCTTGGCTTCTTTCTCTGATACGCATTGTCAGCTTATATGGAGAGGTGTGTGCCTTTCCAAACAATGTCTAATCAATTAAATTGACCACAGGTGGACTCCAATCAAGGTCACAAAGATGATAAATAGAAATGGGAAGCATCTGAGCTAAATTTCGAGTGTGATAGAAAAGGATCTGAATACTGTCAATATGGTATTTCAGTTTTTCCTTTGTAATGAATTTGCAAAGAATCCTATTTCCGCTTTGTAATTATGGGGTATTGTGTGAAGATTGATGAGGGAAATCATTTTAGCATAAGGCTGAACAAAATGTGAAAAAAAGTGAAAGGGTCTTAATACTTTCTGAATGCACTGTAATTACACCATTAATATAACCTCTGTATTAATTGTAATTCACAATGACTGGAGGGTTTGTGCATCTGTGATATCTCAGATAGTCTAGTTTAGTGCTGTGTGTGTGTGTGTGTGTGTGTGTGTGTGTGTGTGTGTGTGTGTGTGTGTGGGTGGGTGGGTGGGTGTGTCAGAGATAGAGGCATGAGTAAGAGTTAGGGTGAATGTAAGGTTGAGTTCAGCCTGCGGCACCATGGCGATGTTAATGATGTCACTCAGCTAATGTTTGTTCATTTCTTTACTTAATTACTTTAATCTGACTAATGCTGTGGACTGGCCTGTTTTGTAGACGTCTGACAAGATAGCTGAGGCCATGTTAATGTCTCACATAAGTCGTGTTTCTACTATCGGGCCAGTGCAAGCTAGGGCTATCTTCGGGCCAACCAGGGCTAACGACCTTGGGCCTCAAGCCGTGACAACAGAAATTATTTGCGTTCCTATATTGGGCCAATCGTCCCACAGTATTCCCTAAATCCCGCCCACAACATGCCGCCTCCATGTAAACATCACCCATCCCGCCCATTTCACAAACAAGTAGGAAGTTCAGGTTGAAGGATCATGCAATAAAGTCTGGATGCCAGGCACCTACGACCTACAGCAGAAGTTAGGAAAAGAGTTATCATGGAAATCAAAATGGCTGTTTGTTTGCTGTTGCTGATCTTGGCTTGGTGGAATGTGCAATTAACACTCAAATAAAGCACAATTTAATTTAGCGATCCATATCGCAAAAGCCTGAAGGTGTGGTTTTAACATAATCTTTCATTACATTATCACAGTGTATTTCTTATGAAAAATGTGATTGAATACTTGCATTAGCTAATTTGATTTCTATAGAGTTCCTTGATTTCTATAGAATTCCCATGCCTTTGCCTCTGAATATCATTCTTGTTTATGAACCTTGTTTATGATTAATGCTGCGCTTAATGGCTGGACCCAAACGCACAACACTTAGAAGGACTTGATAACAATGAAGAATCCTTACTTACAATAAACGGGAAGGAACAGGAACAGGCCATCAAACCAGCAAGGACACGGACACGAACATGCACATTGACAGACAAAGAACTGGGGAAACACAAGGGTTTAAATACACAGGTGGGCAGGGAACAACGAGACACATCAGGCAGTAACGAAAGGGGCGCAATGAAACAAAGGCACATGAAACGAAAGCACATGGAAGACAGGAAGTAAACAAGGACGCACAAGGCCAACCAAGGAAGTAAACAATAAGAACAGAAACACAAGACAGGGCAGAAAACAAAGGGAACACATGAGCCAGTAGATCCTGGGCAGGATTGGGACAGTACAAGACACAGGCGGGGCAATTTGTGGTGTGAGCTAAGACCACATTTCAACCAACTTCTTCGATTCTGCCCCATTGACTGACTTCTTGGAAAATAAACATTTTGAGGTACAGATTCCGATTCTTTGTGGACGGCATCACCCTGAAGTGCATATTGACTCTCTAAGCATACTCATACAAGGGGGTATTACAGCGCTGTTGTGTTCTAGTAGTAGGATAGGAGGATACTAAGAGTGTGAGATGAGAGGGCTGTATTGAGCGAGCCGCCCCCGGTGCTGTCCGGCCGTAAAAAGACCCATTTGCTGAGGTCAGACAGAGGTTGTATCGACCCCGAGGAAATCTACATGAACACAGAGTGTGTGTTTTAAATCCATCCTCTCCAGCTCATCCTCTCACTCACACATCCTGGGCGAGTGTGTGTGTGTGTGTGTGTGTGTGTGTGTGTGTGTGGAGAGGCATACATGGTGTGATGATTACACAGCGCATCTCCATCCTCCAGGGAGTTGCAGGCGGTTACGATGTCTCTGTCACATGGCCGTGTCCTCATCGCCCCAGAGGGCTCTGCCCACACACACTGACACAAACACACACACACACACACACACACAGACAGGGCTGTCAGCCTACTAGGTCATTTTCACACCCCATAACAACCACACAATAAAGGCAGTGGGAGGATAGGGGAAGAAAGAAGAAGAGAGGAAAGGAGAGAGGGTAGTAGAGGAGATGAGAAGAGAGGAGAGGAGAGAATACGGAGGATAAGAGAAGAGGAGAGTAGAGAAGAGAAGAGAAGAAAAGAGAAGAGAGGAGAGGAGAGGAGAGGAGGGTAAGAGGAGGATGATGGTGTATGGATTTCCTCCCCTTATTTATCTTGACAGGGTTTGCACTGAGGCACATACAGTGAAGGTGAAGCTTCACACTAGTGACGGACTCAACTATAACTCACCTCAGTGACAAAACTGCTTCATGGACAACAACTCTGTATATTTTGGCCTTTTCACAATTTGTTTACTATTTTTATTCTCAGCATCTCATCATTGTGACATCGTTGGTTTCTAGCTTCATGAGAAGTTTTTCTGTCTGCTATCTGAGTGTAAGATGAGGGAAAGATTACATTTCCTGTGTGATCCAGTCCCATCACCTCCAGATGCTCATTTCGCTCAACCTCTTCCTCTCTCCCTTCCCCTCTCTCTTTCTTACTCTTCCTCCTTCTCACTCTCTATCTCATCTATCTATCTATCTATCTATCTTGTTCTCCCTCTCTCTTAATGGCCTGTTCCTGATAGCCTTGGCCACCTGTATCGGTGCTGGATGGGATAATAACTTCTGGGCCCTCCCCTGACACCAGTGCCAGCAGTATCTGAGAGGTCGTTGCTAATGGCAACAGCTTCGGAGCTGCATTTTTAATAAGATGGCCATGCCAGTGTCCATGAAGCAGGCAGATGGTGAGCTGTATCTCTCTCTCTGCTAGCATCTCCACTGGCTAGTGGTAAAAAGTGGCTAAAAATAGGAAAGAGTGAAAAAAAAACATCACAAGCGTCAAACGGAGAAAAAAAAAGAAGAAAAGAAAAGCACTTTATGGATGGAAAAAAATGGGATTAGAAAAGGAAAGCACAAAGCCAGGGAGAGATAGAGAGACAAGGCAATGAGAGACATTGATAGAATCACCAGAGAGCAAAGGAGAGCTGCTTTTACGCAACCGAGAGATGGGTTGGATAACAGGATATTGCCTTTGTCTGGAGAGGGCGGGAGACAGAGCGAGGAGAATCTGCAGTTTGCCATCCTTAATCTGCTCCCTGCTGGATGCCTCTGAGCAGTGGGCCCGAGACAGACACGGGGGCTGCTGTCAGACTGCATGGTCTGGGTAAGGTTTGGGTGTGTGTGTGAGTGTGTGTTTTTGTGTATGTTGGGGGGTGGGTGGGTGGGAGAGGTAGGAGAAGGATGGAGAGAAAAGAAGTGACAGAAGTAATAAACAGAAAACTGGAGATGGAGAAAACATGAGAAACAGAGAGAGAGAGAGAGAGAGAGAGAGATGAGGAAAGATGGGCCTCTGGATGCTCCAGGCAATGAAAGCAAGGATAGAGAGATGGAGAGATAGAGAGAGAGAGAGAGAGAGAGAGAGAGAGAGAGAGAGATACAAGGTGTGGTGGTCAATGCTGTGGAAGACCAGTTTGGAGAGTTTTGTCTGCTGTTGTCTGTCGTCGCTGTTTTGCAGAAAATTGGAAATCTGATGAAAGCCCCGATGCTGCAGGCACAGTGATGTGTCACATGCTGTTATGAACGAGTGGGCTGGCGGGGGAGGACACACGGCCATATACTGTGCAGGAACAACTCTGCTAGGAGGCTTCAAGTATCTGTTTATGTTTAGACTGTCCGAACACAGCCAGGAGCAAATGTCAGCTAAAGCCATGAGCCTCACATGGCTACACGTGTCACATCTTGTTTGAGACCTCTCTGCCGCTCTGAGTGATGTGGCTCTCAGACAGCAAGATGCAAACAGCCATGGGCCCCTTCAACTATAACGGTTCTGTTACATGACAGCGAAGTGAAGCGCTCGCTTCGTTTTGAGTGGGCGTGGCGTGTGGAAATAGCGTAACAGACTGGACTAGCGAGCTAGTTAGCAAGCTAGCCAGCTGGTCGTCGATCCAGTCAGAACTTTCATTCTGTTAAAGTAAGCACAGGATGAAATATTTTACATACCAGGAACCAAAACAACCCCTTACAAGGGCCTCCAAGCTTTTCTTTTTAGCAAATTAAACAACTGAACGACACCATAGTCCTGACATTTTCAAACCGTCAGAGACAACACCAAACAATCTGACTGGCCACTGCTAGCGAAATTCGCTCCTCATTTACATAGGATTACATTTTCCCCAACTTTTTTCGCCCGCTTTGCCCAATTAGCTTGTCTTTGTCACAATCGCCTGCCTCCAACAGAAATGAATGGTAACAATGGTGTGTGTGTGTGTGTGTGTGTGTGTGTGTGTGATACAGAACTTCGCTTCACTGGCATGTATTAGTATCATAACAGGGCCCTCAAAATGGCCGTACAAACACAGACACTTCATCATCACACACACATCTTCCAGAAAACCCTCAGTACGTTGGTAACACAGAACATACACATACAAATGTTACTGCAGATGTCATATACCTTGATGAGGTTTTGAAGTAGGTATGTCACTATAGGTCCAACTTTCATGATACAGTTATGTCAGTCTGACAGAGAGGGTTCAAGTGAAGTGTTCCAACATATCTGTCCTTGTGTGGGTTGATGGTATGCTACAGGCCTACACACTAATATGCTGCATACACATGAACACGCATCAAGGGCCATTGCCATCAGGTACCATAGATCACTTAGAGGCACCTTTCTCCTGCATGACTCCTGCCTGACAGGCGGTTGCTGAGCAGATGGCGGTAATCTACATGCAAACACATTCACTCAACCAAACTAATGAAGAACACAACAGCTCTGGAGACATTACAGACTGAGTGTGATTCACTTCATTTTCTGATTGTATTGATATTATTGAAAAAACAAAACGCTTTCCTCTCGCAGCTCTTTCCTGTAGCAAAAATATGTATGTTTAGTTCAGATGAAGATTTTTATGTGACGTTTTGTGTAGCACTTGTTACATACCAAGCTACTCTCCCAGCTCGTCAAGCATAAGATGTACTTAAATGAAGGAAAGTAGGGCACTCACTAAAATGAGTGTATGTGTGTGTGTGTATAACAATGCAAAACAAATGCAACTCGGATGGTCTGGCACCTGACGGACACCCAAAGGGATGAGGCTTACCTTTTTCCCCACCGAAGGATGGCCTTCTCCAGCATTCCCCTTTAGCCTTACAATGTGTGCAGAGCTCACACGGTTTTGTTCCTTTTGGTTTTGTTCAGTTTTGTTTGTTTAGTCCTTTTTTTGTCATAAAGTACTGTCTGGTGCTCCCTATTCCCAGTGTGCCCAGTGTAGTGTGTTGTAATGCCATGGCATGAGTCTCTTCTCTCCGCGTGGCTACAGGTGATTAGCTGGCTTAAAACAAAAGAGAAAACAAACACTAAAACCTACTTGCCATGGAGCCTACCTCTAGGCTGATCAGGCCAAAGAAAAACCCTCTTTTCCAGAGTACCCCAACACCATACCTGTTCTATACTTGTTAATTCATCCATACAAAGGAACAACTCCTGCTGCAGCAACTCTATCGATACTTCACACATACTTTTAAGCCATCGTCATTTTTCTCACAGGTTCCCCATCTTTGAAGGGATCACCCCAACCGTACTGAGGGACCGTCAGCTGCAAACGTGAGGAAGCAGCAGGTGCCAGTAATTAAGCAAAATATAAATTAATGTAGGTGTATTTATGTGTAAATAACACACTCTAAAGAAAACACACACACACACAACCTCTTCTGAAAAATAGAGTGGGCTCTTTCCCCCTACCCCCAAGTCATGCGGGACTGGTGTAGATTTATGATGTATGGTTTGCCATGAAGGAAGTGATAATAAAACGCCCTTTGGATTAAACGAGTTCTCGGCCTTGTTAATTGCTCCTGTAATGAAAGGTCATTGTCGGCTTGTGTCTGCGCATCAGCACCTCTGCTGCTGCTCGGCTTAATGACGCTGGAGTCGGCTCAGCTCCACTCTCTACTGCAGGTGACATTCATAGGGGCTGGCTGGCCAGATGACTAGGTGTTGTCTTAAAGACATAACAGGCTCATCAAACCTTTAGGCTTAATAATCATCACTCCTCCTCTGACATTCCTCAACCTGATGCGCACCCCCCCTCCCTACCCAGCATGCCGTGAGGCAGCCTCTCCTTTGAGGATTAAGGGGACGATCAAAGCTGTGTGCTCATTTCACGCTTGCATTTCTTCCCCCTAGCCACCACTCCCCTATCCCCCCCCTGCTTGTGCGTGTGTTGTGGAGGAAAAGAACCCACTGGTCAAAGCTCTGCAACACCAGCCAGCAAAGCAGTGCTCGAGGCTCTGGAATGAGATGTGGAAACATTTAAGTACAAGTGCCTACAGAGAGAGAGAAATAGAGAGAGAGAGAGAGAGAGAGAGAGGGAGTGGGAGATAGAGGGGTGTAGTAGAGATGTCATTGCTGCTTACACTCTACTGCATGCTCTCTGTTTTGCCTTTAAAGAGTCGCTCAGTATTAACACTGGTGTGAGTAGCTACCACCCAATTCATATTTATCTGAACTTAATAGGCAGAGGCTGCCAGCTGAGGAGCAGAGATAGGGAGGAAATGGGAGGGATGGAAGGGAAGGAGGGAGGGAGGAGAGGGAGGATAGCCTATGAGGGAGAGACTTTTTCTCATATTGTTCTCTGTGTGCCACCCAGCTCTGCTTCTCGGGGTGCTCTCTGAAGCTCTGGGGCCCAGGAACTGAGGAGTAACGAGCTGGTAATTCCTCTTCGCGTGATCAAAGGCCTTTCCTCCAAATGAGGCCTTTATCCGCCCCGGCCCCCCTCCCTGCTCGGCCCATTCCATTAGAAGTCAAGCGTGCCTGCCGTCCCCACGGCGACAGAGCTCATTATTTCAGGCCCTGGGGGATCTCCGGTGAAAGCGTTTGACCGTTGCCCCTTCCTCCCCACCTCAGTGCCTCCTTCACCCCCCCCCCCCCCCCCTTACCACAACCACCCTCCTGCGGTCTCCCTCTTCATCAGCTACCTGGAAGCATCAGGAGCTCGCCCCATAACTTCCTCCCTCCCAGTGGTACTTTTCCACACTCACTGCTCCTCCTTGGGGCAGGCACTGGTCAAGAGAATTCCTTCAAGGATGATTCTGTTTAATGAGTGTGTGCATCAGATGGAAGCAAGAGCGCCGTCCGCTCTGCTGCTGCTGCTGCCTGAGAGCGCGGGCAAACAGATTGGGGAAATGACTGCCACACATTATCTCATAAAAAAACACCTGCGGCAGTAAGTATGGCACTAAAATAGCCTGTGGGGCATGGACAAGTTAGTGTGTGTGTGTGTGTGTGTGTGTGTGTGTGTGTGAGATTGTGTGTGTGTGTGTGTGTGTGTGTGTGAGTGTGTGTGTGTGAGTGTGTGAGAGTGTGTGTGTGTGAGTGTGTGTGTGTGTGTGTGTGAGTGTGTGTGTGAGTGTGTGTGTGTGTGTGTGTATGTGTGAGTGTGTGTGTGTGTGTGTGTGTGTGTGTGTGTGTGTGTGTGTGTGTGAGCATGCCTCAGAGACAAAGAGAGCGAAAGTGAGATGAATAGATAGATGGACAGAAAGAGAAAGAGGGGAGAAAAGCAGATGGGGTGGAGGAGAGGAGCTAAACTGCTGGTGATAAGAGGAGCATGCTGGTCTCCCACCTCTTGTCCCAGCGTCCTTGACAGGATTCTGTAAATCCGATGCCACGGGCTGTTTTATTTATTTATGAGATGGTGCGGGCAGCAGTGCGGAATGCCCAGCCCGAGATGTAGGGAAGAGAATCCAGAATCCAGGCTATTTTAGTCATCCTCAGTTCATTAAACTCTTGTCCTTGATCAACCTAAATTATTGATGAATGATAGATATGTGATGAGATGAATGGGGGGAAAGGGGGAGGGGGGGGGTGGGCGTCTTTGGGCGTGTGCAGCCCCATGGAGACGTGTAGTAAGTATCTCCAACAGGAGGGAGGAGCAGAGGAGGAGGAGGAGGACACACAGATCTGGGGACGAACATGGAGGAACCGATGTGAGGAGCACTTAGCACACAGCAAACACATTCTCCTCCAAAGGCCTGAGATGTACAAGATGGAAGCTGACACATCCTGCACAAGGGACTTTCATCTGTGAAACATAAATTATGCTTGTAATATGAGCAATACATTTCATATAACTGATTAAACGAGACACAGCTCTGTGCTCTTTTAACAAGGGAAAAGGGAGGTGAGGCCCCACATCAACAAACTATATTGCTTTTTTCATACCCCTGTGAACCTGCTGGAGAAAATCGATCTGGAGGAAAAGTAATGGTCGTGATGTAAAGAAGAATGAAGGTACAAGGTGTGATTCAGAAACAGATATATTTCACCCGAATAAAATAGCAGCTGTTCAGTGGTAGGCAGTGGTGGCACATATTTCACCCATGCATCATCTTTAAAGTCTCAGTCTGTGATTCTAATCCAAGACACCTTTTTTTTGTCAGATTTTGCACATTTCTCCTCACGGTACTCTAGCTGTCCGTTCTGTGTGTGTGTGCTAAAAAAAGCTCTGTTTGTACCAAGTCCTAGCTCTAAAATTGGAAACAAAGTGGCTGGGACCAAGCCATACGCTATTCCAGCCAATATACACGTTGCTTCAGGAGCATGGAAGGGAGGGGTGTCACTTGTTTGACTGTTGAGCTCAAATATCAACAACCTTTTCACCAGAATCGTGCAGCTTTAACATCAACTTTATTTCCTGACCTTATCTCCTAATTTTGGAAGTTTGGAACCCCGAGGACAAGTTCAGAGAATCATGAGAAACAACCTGTGTGCCATCTGGCCCTGTTTTCCTTCACTCCTGATCCCTCATCCCTCTCTCTCTCTTCCATCCTTCATCCATCCCTTTTTACTCCCCACCCCCCCTCATTACGCCATTGATGCCTATCTGGTGTCTTTGAGAGCCCAGCTGGCTCCACGTCTGTCATGCTAACTACCTTTGTCTGTACAGGCAGGGAGAGACAGAGGGGAGATGAAAAAAGATGAGGGATATGGGCAGGATAAATGATCAGCTAATTAGTGGATGTGGTATGAAAAGCATGAAGGGGAAGGAAAGGTTGCACATTTGGGTGTGTGTGAGTGTGTAATGATGTGATGGAGTATCACTGTGTGTGACACAGTGTTGTGTGTATGTGTGTATGTGTGTGTGGTGTGGTGACATGGAGTGTCATTGTGTAGTACATTGTGTGTGTGTGTGTGTGTGTGTGTGTGTGTGTGTGTGTGTGTGTGTGTGTGTGTGTGTGAGTGTGTCTTCTGATCTGGATACTGGCCATCGAAGATTCTGCATTAGTGCCCGGAGCGCCACAATGATGGTACATGACGATATTGACATGACATATTTCTCTCTCTGTCCTTTGTTTTTTATCAACACATATCTACACACACACACACACACACACACACACACACACACACACACACACTCTTTCTCACTCACTCACACACACACACACACACACACACACAATGATGTCCTTCACAGGACACGGCACATGGGCTTTATCAGGAGTGCCGTGAGTGTGAGGAGAGGCAGCTCGGCTAGCCTCTGTGACCACAGCATGTGACGTGACAAGGACTCGTCAGCCTCCCAAGGGCTATAATTTACACAGTCATGTAGCCCACTCTGCTCATTTATGGAGACACGCTGATGAAAGTGGGCTATAACTCATAAGGCATGCACTTCCATCAGAGAAGCAAGAACTGCCAAGGTTACATCAACATCACAGATATCCCCCCCTCACACACACACACACACACGCACACACACACACACACACACACACACAGACCTCCTTTGTGTCAGTCTATCCTTTTTCTTCTTCAATTACCCCCTCTGTTCCTGCCCCTGCCTCTGTCAGGGGTGGGGGTGGAGGGGGGCAAATAGAGGTCATCACAGGTTTGTGACCTTGTTGCCCATCCACACCAGACACTAACTGCCCATATCTCCACACCACTAATTAGGTTTTCGCCATGATTAAGTCAATAACAGCTTTCAGATTAGACTTTAATGTGCTGTAATGAGGGCATGCGTCAGCTAGTGGTCACATTAAGAGCGTTTGTCATTCGCGAAGAGGCTAATTAGGTCCTACAGGCCTTCTGTTTATAGATAGCCTGAGCTAATTGATGGGTGCAGAATCTGTGCCTGTCAATGTGTGGCTGCTGACGATAATGCACACATGCTGTATTGAGTTATGAACCCCGGAGAACAAAATGAAATAATCCTGATGGCAGATGCATCATGCCTCGGCCTGCTTAAGGCCAGAGTAGGCTGCTATCCAGGGACTAACACTATAATGGCAGATCTTGACATTACACTTTTACTGCGTAGAATCAGTGCTGTGTGTGTGTGTGTTTGTGTGTGTGTATGTGTGCATATCAACTATGTTGTTAGTTTAAGCTGCTGAATATAACACGTATAGGTAAGAAAAATTAGAACAGTCTATCAGCACATTGAAATTAATAAGCAAAAACGGACTTATCAAATCAGATGTTAGGTCAACTCGATAAAGTATTAGCTGAGATCTGGTGAATGGCAAGTTGACGGAAACATTTAAATCGCAATTTTATGGGTTGTAACTATCCTGAAATGCAAGTTCAGTGTTTACCGTGAGTCACCAGATCTGTTTAGTTTTGCACAGCTCATATAGGTTGGCACAGTGCAAACGGAATAGCTACGGAATTAGATTCCGTACCAGTTTGAATATATTATCGGTCTGAAATACTTTTTCCGTGCCAGTAGTACATCTACGGTTGCCACAGACAAATAATTTGTAATAAATTTGTAGTTTTTTCAATATGATTTGATACCATTCATCAGGGAACATGATGTCAGTGGAGAGGGTCACAAGAACGGTTGCCTCCCCCACTGTGGTGAATTCTAGTGCAGCGCTTAAGCACAATTTATGCTTCTGGGTAGAATCTATCCAGAGCCTACACAAGGGGCCTACTTGTGCAATGGTGTGTTTGTGTAGCTTTGCAATTCACAACCAGGGCCCCGTTCATCGTAGGGCTGAAGCTAAGTTAATCAATTGTCCTTTTAGCCCGTTAACATTAGCAAGCTGATTGAAAAGCTTGCTAATGTTGCACAGGAAATATCGGGTCGTCAACGGCTGATCCACATCCAAATCATGTGGTTAATTTCAACCAGGCTAAACTTATCAGGGCAATTGCGTGTGCACGTCCTACTTCAAAAGGCAGGAAAGGTCGATCACCAAAACAATGATTTTCTAACGGTATAATGGTTCTAAACTCAAAGAAAAGGGCTCTTTTTTTCTCCACTGGCGAGCAGGAGATGAACATGAACGCTTATGAAGAATTCAAGACCATAATCATGGCAAAATTCAACACCGCCACCGCTGTGAGAGCAAGACAAGAAGCGGTGTGTTGGGATGTTTATGGGGTGATATCCAGGTATGAATACATGACGGCAAGTGTGAACTGGTACAGAGGATCCCGCTGCCGGTTAGTAGCTGCAGGGTTGCTACTTTGATTCCCCTCACCTCCTACCTCGGTGTAGTTTTACATTTCCTTGTAAGTCGCTTTGAATAAAAGCGTCTGTTAAATGACTAAATGTAAATGTATTAATAACAAATGCAATAAATTGAAGCAGTGAAAATAAATTGTGTGTATTTCTCTCTATTCTTATCATGAGTCCACCTTAATCATTTTCTACAATAATGATATGCTATGGTGTACTAATAACACTCATATAATTATGAGTGCTTTGTTCTCCACATCGCCGACACTACAAAAATGTACCACTCGCAAAAAAGCGCAAGACAGTCAATGTTCGACTGTTGTGTTTGCAATAAATGACTCGAGAAGGTCTTGTAAATTAATTATTCCTTGTCGGCTGAATCGGTAGCATTCATACCAGAACTCATCATGATGGAATAATGGATCTTGGCGATCGCAAAGAACTCTCTCCCTATGCTAATCTAACTATCTAATGTGGCTCCTTGGTCAATGGGATCCCTCCTTTTTCCAGGGGTGTGGCAAGCTTATCCAGCTAAATTAAGTTAGCCTGCACTGGAGAAGGTTAATGCTAATTGATATGTAACTATGGTGATTTATCAAAGTTTCTTCCACGAACTAAAAAGAGGGGCGTTTTTTTTTATCTTAGCCTGAAAATTAGCTCGCTAAACCGCTTAGCGAGCTACGATGAATAGGGCCCAGAATACTAGTTGGGAAAAAATAAACAAACTCTGGACCAACCTCCATTGACAGCCGTATTTGTAGATAAATGTAATTTGTTTTGAGGTGTCTGCCAGCCAACAATCCAATGTTAGAACGTTAGCTTATGTTAGCAAGCTAACTACCCACAAAGTAGACAGCTTGCTATTGAAGTAAGCTAAACAGCAGTCAGTAATTCATAGCAGAGTGATTGGCTTATCAACAAGCCCCCAAACTTTGGGCAAGCGGACCAATCACAGTTGTTGTGGTCTGCATCGCCGTGACGTGTAGTTACATTTCTGGGGAGGTGCACCTCAGGCTATGGCATAGGCTACTTTGTAGGTACGGCATAGATTCTATGCAAAAACATAAATCCGCCTTTGGTCGATGCAGGGCCAATGCCAGGGCTTGCTAGCACTCCCTCAGTGGCCTGCCTCACAGAGCCCAATGGCCCCTTGAAGGCATGCCTCCATGACGCGTGTCGGTGTCAAGCGCTTGGTTGCTTGCCGCTTGGTTTTCAGTTTATTTGGATTGACATAGATCTCCCGAGCACTCATTAACAAATAATGTCCTCACTACAATGCCTTACAGGCACTGGCATTACTATCGACAGTGCAACCGGTGCAGCGCATCAGGCTGGAAGCTGTCAGGGGCCTAGGTAGGAAGGCATTGTAGGTAGGCCCTCAAAACAACCGTGTCACACAGTCTTAAAGTAACCATTCAACGTCCTTACTAAAATTCCATGTGATACTGTGAACTGTGATAGTTATATCACCTTCCCACCTTGTGTAATCCTATAACATTTACGGTTTTCAGTCATGGTCCATTTTTCTGTATTTTTATTTGTCCTTGTTGAAATTGCATGTTATATTGAAAATAAATATTACTGCTACCCACCACTGGTTTGGTTGCTTTCTTCAAAGTAACAAAGGAAGAATTGAACAGAATGAGCATAATGATAAACTGAGTTAATAAAGTCAGGTGCAGGATGTCAGGAGCAGCATGGGACAAGAAAGACTCATTGGACTGGCTATACTCTCAAGAGAGAACCGCAGAACCAGGGATTTGGACTTGCGTTGTTGGTCATGACGTTGCTGAGCGCAAGGCCCATATGAACTTGTAATGGGTGTAGGTGAAATTGGTACCAGCCTCACATGGGAGTACCAGACTATGTAGGTAACTTACCCTGTGAGCAGGAGCCGGGTGAATGTGGGTGCAATTGTGTGTAAATCGTGATACCGTCTTTGCGAGGGCCACCAAGACACACTGGTGCTGTCCTTGCAACAGCAACAATATGTTGGTACTCTCACCCGATTGGACAGGCATCAACCATTCAACACAAAGGCAGATCAATTTAGTTGAACACCTAGGGGGCGCCACACAAAGTGTAGTGTCCTCCACGTGGTCAAAATAATGATAATCCACAAATCAGTCTCGTTAAATATATCAGTCTCATAAAATATATTATACTATCAATTTGGAACTCTGATTAATAATTAAATTAATAACTACAACCAAAGTTACCTTACTAATAGTATAGTTGAAGGTCATTAGAATTCTGAATAGAAGAGGTTGGCAACGTCCACTCTTGTGCAACATTAAATAAACCAGCGTATATAATCAAAGTATTTATTTACACAATGATAAGAAATAACACAGAATATGTAATCTAGCTAAATGTAACTAACCAATGAATTGAAGGAATGTGGGCATGTGTGTGTGTGTGTGAGCCGGTGGGCTCGGGGTTGCGCTGTTAGGAGCGCGCCAGAAAGAATGTGTGTGTGTGTTCCTTTGTCTGATCA
Organism: Clupea harengus; assembly: GCF_900700415.2. Taxonomy (NCBI): domain Eukaryota; kingdom Metazoa; phylum Chordata; class Actinopteri; order Clupeiformes; family Clupeidae; genus Clupea; species Clupea harengus. The sequence goes on from NC_045154.1 coordinate 25,511,124, forward strand.
CCGTAGTTCCGCGTGCATGTGTGTGCACGTACGCGAACATACATGTGATGTGAACAAGGGCGAGTCTATATGCAGCGCGAAGTTCGAGTATTCTCTTCGCGTGTGTGGCTATGTGAAGGCCAATGTGTATGTAATCGTGCGCGATTAAGATGCCATGTTAGAAAAGAGGGAAATGGTTAGTGATGCATGCAAGACCCTATGTGTCTGAGAAGCAATCCTAACGATAACCCAGATGGTGTGGCGAAGCCAACTACCAACTAACAATGAAAATATATAAACAGTTACGTTCATTAACAAAACATATGAAACACATGAACAATGGCATGTAAACAGTCTTATGCTTAGCCAGGTTGTGAATAGCTAGGATAGCTAAATGCCCAGTTAATGTCAGAGTTACCAGTCCTTTATGAAAAGGGTCGTGCTGGCGACGTGGATGAGGCAGAGAAGAGATGATGCCGTCGGTAACTGGAGAAAGTTGTCCTTGCTGTGATGTCTGTTTCCCTGCAGTTTAGGTCGGAGGATTTGATCGCTCAGAACGTTGCAGTCTCCCTTTTGTTCCCGTTGTGTAGAGTTAGCTAGCAGGTCTATTGTTAGCTGCTTTCCTTTGCAATTTAGCTAGCAGGTCTATTGTTAGCTGCTTTCGCTAAACTTACTTCGTCTCATTTATCAGTTCGGTGACTGAGATCTTAGGCGTATGTCGGCCGTAAGAAGTGAGAACAAAGAGAGTAGTTCTTCACCGTGTGCAGGCGATGACTGAGGTGAGAGGAGGTCAAAGAGGCTTGCTCCTCGGTCGATGTCCGGAAGGGGAGAGGTGAAAAGGTCCGTGCCAGGTGGGCGCCGGCACAGAGAGAGTCACATCTGGGGAGATGCGGCTATTATCCACGCTCAGGTGGGCGTGGTTAAGAAATGCATCAGGTTACATTTTTATGACAGGTGTAGGTGAAACCGGGGTTGCTACATTAGTTTAATTAAATCAGTCTCATAAAATTTAATAATCATTAAATTTAGTATTTAATATTTTATAATTAAATTACTAAAACAATGAAAAGCTCTAGTTGTACCACTATGCTACAGTCTAAGTATGATATCACAATACTATAGTACTACAATATCACTACAAAGTCTATAACACTTCATGAAACAACCAGAGAAGTGAAGGCATTTGAAGTACTTGATTGGCGGAAAATGGCTTTCAGTGGAATATTGGAACAACAAAGACAATTGTTTAAGTCTAAATAAACAATTTATTAAAGGTAACAAACAGTAATGAATGGCTAATACTAATCATATAAACAACTGAGTATAACCATGAAACAAGGCACAAAGTGGAGTTGGGCATACAGAGGAGGGGGCATAAGATCCTCCTCGTCTCTGTGTGTGTGTGTGTGTGTGCGTGTGCAGGTATGCGCGGTTACGCGCTAACTGGAGAAAGAGGGAGAGGCTATGCGCAAGCGCACAGGCGATAGATAGTATATGCGTGAATGAATATAGTGCGCCGGGCATCACCTAGATTGGGGGTGGTCAGCGGATGCGAATGCAGATCCGAGGCCAGCTTTGCCTGTTTTAGGCACCAATTTAAGTTGGAGGATGGGCACAAATGCAATGAGTAGACAATGGATTCTTATCTCGAGGGTAGAATCCAGGCTATAGGCCTTTAACGCAATACAAAATATATAAGCAGCACTTAAATCGCGATGTGTACGTGTATACGTTCAGATGGTGATTGAGGGAGTTAGAGAGAGAGATGGTGCATGCACGTTCTAACAAAATAGCAAAGTAAAAGAAAGCAAGATAATGTCACGGTTACAAACCATGCAAACTGTGAATTACAAAGTGCGCATTTAAATCATAAATGAAATAAAACAAGGATACTTTCACACAGATATTAACACACATATAAGACTAATCTCTGCCCAGATGTCAGCCTTACTTGATTAACGCTCTTGCTCAGCGTTAAACGGTGTATTACGGAATTCCAACTGAACAGCGCGGGACGCAGGTTCGGGGGGAGATGTCCGTGTCCTTCCTTAGCTCGTCAGCTGAAAACTCGTGCAGGCCTCGGTGGGCATCAGACGGTCTTGAAGGAGGTAGAAGTTCTGTTCGTCGACGTGGAGAAACTAATAAGGGAAGCCGGTCGCCTTATCTTACTCAGAACACTGCTGGGCTGCAGTATAATTTTACCGGTATATCTTAGGCTGCAACTAAACGAGTCAAAATATTTTCTTAACTTCGGCCAAAAGTTCAATACGGTTCGTTGTTGCGTGGTCCTTTGTTCTTCTTCTGCAGAGAGGGTATCTCTTAAATTAATGGTGTTTACTGTTGTAAACCCACCGCCAGAGAGACAGATATGTGGGTTTTTCGTGGTTTTAAAGGGAAAAATGCGTCACCTTATTTATCACCTTGCGGTGACCAATACGGAGTCAATGAAATGTAGATAAGAAAGTCAAAGTGATAAGAGAATTGTGGGTAATGTAGTCTATGGTGGGACATTCACTTACACAGGTAAAGTCTGACGTAGGTTCCGGCTGAAATCAGACGCAAGCTACTGATTAAAGTCAACCACAATGGACCATTCCAGGTGTACCTACATGGGTAAGTACCAGGGGCGTAACTATAGGGGGTGCAGCAGTTGCGGCTGCACCTCGGCACGTGGGTCTTGGGGGCCCGTAGCCAGGGTTTTTTCATGCCCAAGAAAAATTTCACAGTTTTAAGTGTTGTAGGCTGAATATCTGCGCAGGGGGAGGGGGCGTGGCTGCGGCGGTTACAAACATGGGGTACGGGACTGTAAAATGTTTGGGAACCACTGCCTTACGCCACTGACTAGGGCTCGTCACAATAGCCTGCACCTGGGCCCGTCGTAACTACGTTACGCCACTGGTAAGTACAAATTTATCTTTATTATGGAGTGAGATCAGGGATTTAAATCTATAGCAGTGTAAATGTTACCTCTTACATGTTGGAAAATGTACACAGATTGTACAGATCTGTGTCTATAACATTTGGCCTCTATGCCACTGACGATGAATGATGAGTGTGACCAGGTGATGTCTTCTATTCATACTTTGTAGGCCTATAATGAGTTGCTGTGCTTTTCTTAATGGCTATTTCTTTTATGGTTATCGAGGCTAAAGTTATTTTGGATGTTTGATAGCTGAACAAATTGGTTTGTGGTTTGAGTCCAAGGCAGGTTGTTAGATTAGCATGGATAAATTTGGCGCTTCGGCCAGCCTTTGGTCAGCACCACTAACAGCAGCCGATGATTTGTCAGAGGTGTAAAAAGTACTGAAATGTTGTACTCAAGTAAAAGTACAATTACTTTGATGAAATTTTACTTAAGTACAAGTAAAATTACCCATCTAAAAATCTACTCAAGTAAAAGTAAAAAGTAGTTAATTTAAAATGTACTTTAAGTAAAAGTTACTTAGTTACTTTCAACAACTTGATGGGGGCCGCTCCTATATAGTGCAAAAAAGGACAAGGAGTCATAAATCCAATACAAAAACTAGTTATTTTTAATTAAAGGAGAATCTTTAGGAATATAGGTGCAATGACATTAAACATGTTAAACATTAAACATGTCAACACAACATTTAAGAACTTTTGGGAGGACATGAACCACATGACAGCTAAAATAAAAAGTTAAAATGCCGCTGCCCCACTGTAAACTTAGGTTACTTTACTTATGTCCACCTTTAGAACATTAGTCTACAAACTTCTTGTTGAGTTTGAGCAGCAGCTGATTTTCAAGGTGAGTAGAGTTCATCCGGGCTCACTTTGCATTGAACAGCAATCCAGCACAGCTGAAGAGTCGCTCGCAGGCGGCCGAGGCAGGTAGGCCAGTATTGAGTTTCCGGGACAGTTCCTTATCGCAGTTCACTGCGATATAACATAATGGTACATGACGTCAGTCATGGCAACAAAACGAAGCATTTATCTATTCACGCCTGAAAGGCCGCGAGATCTGTCAGCGCGCGCTCCTGGCCCCGCTTTCCAGGAGCACTTTAATATCATAACGCGCCCTCAGATCTGCCTCTTTTAAAACTTCGCAAGACGGAGTGAACATCTCCGAGCATATCTCAAACGCTCTACCACAGTCAAAAGAGTTTTGTGTGCTTTCGCTCTCTACGGGTTGGTGAGTTATCCGGGTTCCTTAACCCTCACTAGCTCAGGGCGCTACGAAATTCATTGGCTTAATTTCATTTTGAAAGTAGTTGCTCCTATCCTGGCTGCCTGGCTGGCTAAGTCTCTGACTAGCCTGCTAGCTTGCTAACAACGTGTTCGTTGCAGATAGTGTGCTTGTGTTTTAACATTCTTCTCTACTTTCAGATTGATAAAAGATGGCCAGACACTACCCCGACTGCGGTCACGTCCGTCCCAAGGGCGACCGCCACCGTCGGTGCGTGACCTGCCTAGGCAGGGACCACGCGGAGGGCGCGCTTTCGGGCAAAGCCCCTGTCTGTTCCATCTGTGCTAGCCTCCCGCTAGCTAAGGCTACCAGGCGCCTTGCGTTCTGGAAGCGCAAGGACGCCGAGGAGACTGCGCTAGTGAGTGCGTCTTCAGCCTTGGACTTGGTGAGCGTGAGCAGTCGCCTTGCGGCGGCAGCTCCGCTCCCGGGTCTCTCCCCGTCTCCGCCGCCTGTCAGCCCTGGGGCTGCGGGCAGCGAGGCTGAGGAGCTTCAACCAAGCTGTGTCCAGCCCATCCCCCACGATGCGCTCGAGCTGGACATCAGCCTGGATGAGGATAGTCTGCTAGACTTCTCCGATGAGCACAGCTCAATCGCGGAAGCAATGCAGACGAGCCATGACGTCAGGTTGCGGGTGGAGACACCTCCTACCTCGTCTCGGCTCCTGGGCCAGCAGCTCCACGAGGTTGCGCTGAGAGCAGCCAGCTGCCTCGGGCTCCCTCTCCCTCCCCCTCCCAGTGTGCGGTCCTCGCTGCTGGACGGGGAGTTCTATGCTGGCTCCGCCGCGTCAGTTCCCAGTTGCGTCCCCTTTTTCGAGGAGGTCCACGAGGAACTGCAGGCGACATGGGCGATACCCTACTCGGGCCGAGCCCCGGTGCCGGGGTTCGCGCCCTACATGCAGCTCCACATGGCTAAGGAGAGGGGCTACCTCTCCTTTCCTCAGGTGGAGGATGCAGTAGCGGGCTACCTCTCGTCCGCATCCCCCACGATGCGTCTCGGCCAGAAGCCTCTCCTGCCCACGCGGGTGGGCAGACACCAGGCTCAGCTGGCAGAGAAGTCTTACTTGGCTGCAGGGCAGGCTGCCTGCACGACCAATACGGCTGCATTGCTACAGCGCTACCAGGCACAGCTCCTGACTGAGCTTGCCTTGTCGCTGGGGGAAGATCACCCGTCTGTGGCAGAACTCTGTCGCTCAGACTAACCCGGTGCACGGCACAGGCACTGGGGAGGGTGATGGGTGCCGCGGTGGCTACCCAGAGGTCTCTGTGGCTATCACTGGCTAAGCTGTCAGACAGAGAAAAAGCACCACTCCTCGACGCCCCGGTCTCTGTCCAGGGCGCCTTCGGGGAAGCAGTGGTCACAATGGCTGCCAAGTTCGAAGAACAGCAGAAGAGCAGAGAGGTATTCCAGGCTTGGATGCCTCGCTCTAGTGGCACGGGTGAGACGTCCTCCTCAGGACACACCACACCCGCACCGGGCCAAAAAAGAAGCGGGTTCCGCTCGCCAGCGCCTCCAGCCCAGGCTCCGCGGCAGAGGGAGACCTCAGGCTTCCTGACCGTGACAGTCAGCCACTCGTCACGCAGGGGGGAGCGGTGGAGTCCACACCGCCTCCACAGAAATCAGCCCGTCGCTCACATGTGGAAATCATGTCCAGCACGGTAAGCAGGTTTTCACAAGCACCACAATCATATGTCCTAACTCCTGTCCCAGATGGCGCAGTGCCCAGACATGCTTGTGTAACTCCCCCCGCGATGCACGCAGTGCAATCGCACCCCCACATTTTTTTCAAAAAACATGAGGGGGCAGCCCCAGATCTCGTCTCCCTCCCTAGGCGGAGTGGGTGTAGATCTAGGCTTAGACTCATTGACCATGAGCGGGTTAGTCCCCGACAAATTCAACTCAGAGCACAACCTCCCTGGTCGTGCGGAAAGTTGGCGCGCATGCGCAGTGTCACCATGGGTGCTAAAAAAGATCACAAAGGGTTACGTGCTGCAATTCGCCCGTTCCCCTCCGCCATTCAGCAGAGTAATACAGTCTGTGATGCAGCGAGAACAGTCTCACTTCCTACGGGAAGAAATAATCTCCCTGCTCAAAAAGAAGGCCATGAACAGAATCCCTCTCAAGGAGAGGAATGCAGGCTTCTACAGCCGTTACTTCCTCGTACCCAAAAGAGACGGGAATTATCGGCCTATATTAGATCTACGTGTGTTAAACAAAGCACTCATGCCGCTACGGTTCAGAATGTTGACCCCACGCAGGCTTGTGCAGTTTATAAGGCCAAACGATTGGTTTATCACGATAGACTTAAAAGACGCTTATTTCCACATTCCTATCCACCACAGACATCGGAAATATCTGAGGTTTGCGTTCGGAGGAATAGCGTACCAATTCAACGCACTCCCATTCGGCCTGTCCCTAGCGCCGAGGGTATTTACAAAGTGCGTAGAGGCAGCTATCGCCCCATTACGTCTACGCGGCTTACGCGTTTTCAATTATTTGGACGACTGGTTAATTGCTTCTCATTCAAAAGCTGCAGCACTGCAGGATGGCCATCTAGTGGTGGCACACCTGTATCGACTGGGTTTTGTTGTGAACAGAGAAAAAAGCGTTCTCTGCCCCAGGCAAGTTACGCATTTTCTAGGTATGATCTTAGACTCCACCTCCACGGAGGTCAGACTGTCTCAAGAACGGATAAATGCCATCGAAACATGCGTGCGCCAGTTCCGACGGGGACAGTCAGTCTCGTTGCTGCGCTACCTACGCCTGTTAGGGATGATGGCGTCGGCCGCTATAGCGCTCCCGTTGGGGATGTTGCGTATGCGGCCATTCCAAATATGGTACCTGTCTATGAAGCTCAACGCAGTCACAGACAGGCATCGCAGAGTAGTGGTGTCCTCCAGTTGCAGGAAAGCCCTGGCGATCTGGAGAACCCCCTGGTTTCTCGCCGCTTCGGGCACTATGGGCATAGTGTCGCGTCGCGTGTTGGTGACCACAGACGCTTCCACCAAAGGCTGGGGAGCGGTCTGCGAAGGGAGAGGCGTGAACGGTCTCGTGTTAGAGCTGCGAACAGTAGTCTTAGCTCTACAACACTTTCTGCCCAGGCTGAGTGGTCAGCATGTACTAGTGAGGACGGACAACACTGCGACCTTGGCGTATATAAATCGCCAGGGCGGAGTGCGCTCCCTGTCATTACACCATTGGGCGACTCGCCTGCTCCTGTGGGCAGCGAGGCACGTCCTGTCCCTCAGGGCAGTGCATATACCAGGTCACCTCAACTACGGTGCGGACCTGTTATCGAGGGGCGATCCTCGAGCAGCAGACTGGTGCCTTCACCCACAAGTGATAGGTCAGATCTGGGTGCGTTTTTTCAAGGCGCAGGTGGACCTGTTCGCGAACAGGCAGAACACCTGCTGCCCGCTCTGGTTCTCGCTAGGGGGCGACGATCCCCCACTAGGCATAGATGCGCTGGGCCACCAGTGGCCAGCCCTACCCCTATATGCTTTTCCCCCAATCCCGCTCCTCCAGCAGGTGCTGTGCAGGATTGCGGACGAGAGCAGGGAATTGATATTGATAGCCCCCCACTGGCCCAACCAGCCGTGGGCGGCAGATTTGGTCAATATGTCAGTGCAGCAGCCTTGGGAGCTGCCTCTATGGAGAGACCTCCTAACGCAGGCGCACAGGACAGTGTGGCACCCCCATCCGGAGGGGTGGCGTCTCAGAGCCTGGCACCTGAAAGGTGCAGGCTCATAGCCTCAGGCTTGTCGGACGCGGTGGTGGCTACAATACAGAGTGCCCGAGCTGTATCAACACGGGCTCTGTATACGCTGAAGTGGCGCAGTTTTGAGCGGTGGTGTGCTGCGCGTCAGCACGACCCCGTTAACTGCGCGCTGGGCGTTATTCTAGAATTCCTACAGCAGTTGTTTGATGAGGGGAAGGCGGCTTCTACTCTCAAAGTGTACATGGCTGCCATTTCGGCCTGCCACGCAGGCATTAATGGCAGTTCTCCTGGCAGTCACCCGCTAGCGTCACGCTTTATGGCGGGGGTGAGACGGCTCAGGGTGCCAGAGAGACACCTCATACCCTCTTGGGATCTGCTAGTGGTGTTACGTGCTCTCACAGGGCCTCCGTTCGAGCCCCTGGAGACAGTGGACACAAAGTTTGTCTCTTTAAAGACTGCGCTGCTGCTGGCGTTAACGTCAGCAAAATGCGTTGGTGACATGCAAGCCCTGTCAGTCAGTCCATCGTGCCTTCAGTTCTCGATCGCTGGTGACAGAGTGGTTATGCGACCTAATGCTGCTTACACACCTAAAGTGGTGGTAACCCCATTCCGCAATCAGGTGATTGAATTAGCAGTTTTCTCGCCTCCTCCTTTTGCGTCAGCAGAGGAGGAACGTTTGAATAAACTCTGTCCAGTGCGCGCTCTCCGCTGTTACGCAGAGCGCACTAGAGCTTTCAGACAGTCAGATCAGCTATTCGTGTGCTTCGGTGCACGCGCAAAAGGCAGACCTCTATCAAAACCGAGCCTCTCCCGTTGGATAGTAGAGGCTATTGTGTTGTCTTATAAGAGCTTGTCTTTAGATCCCCCGGAGAAGTTGCATGCGCACTCTACGCGGGGGGTCTCGTCTTCCTGGGCCTTACTAAAGGGCGTCTCAGTGGAAGATATTTGCAAAGCTGCAAGCTGGAGTTCTCGCCACACTTTCATTAGATTCTATATGTTAGATGTGGCTGAACCTAGTTTTCTTCATAGCGTTCTGCGGGCAAGCGATCTCTGAATCCCTTGGCCTGAGAACGATATATATGATAAGTGTGTTCATTAGTGTCTACATGTTATGTTGCACATGAAACATCCCAGGGTTTTCTTACGGGCGCAGGATCACGGATCCCTGTCGCCTATGATAAAGGTGGCCCTGTTAAATTCATGGTGTTCTGCAGGCGAGCGATCTCTGAATCCCCTGACCTGAGAACGATGTATATGATAAGTGTGTTCATCGGTGTCTACATGTTTGTTGCACATGAAACACTCCAGAGTGGTTTCCTACAGGCGCAGGATCGCGATCCTTGCCGCCTATGACAAAGGTTGCCCTGTTAATATGTTCACCGCCAGCGGCCGTATGAACCTCTATGAGGGCAAAGGCTTCAGTAGAGCTGGTGTGTGTAATTGGCTGCCACTGTATTATCACGCGGGAATGTATAGGGTCCCATTATGTTATATCGCAGTGAACTGCGATAAGGAACGTCTCGGTTACTTACGTAACCTCGGTTCCTTAAGCAGGAACCAGATATAACAAGGTTGGCGTGTACAGTGTTACCTTGGATTGATTGTCTTGCTCAGTTTCTTTCCAAGGCAGATCTGAGGGCGCGTTATGATATTAAAGTGCTCCTGGAAGGCGGGGCCAGGAGCGCGCGCTGACAGATCTCGCGGCCTTTCAGGCGTGAATAGATAAATGCTTCGTTTTGTTGCCATGACTGACGTCATGTACCATTATGTTAAATCTGGTTCCTGCTTAAGGAACCCAGGTTACGTAAGTAACCGAGACGTTTTTTGATATTCTGAAAGGCGTTCAGCAGATCCATATTGACTGAGACACAGGCTAGGTACCCTTCTAACTCCCCTGTACCTTCTGACCTTTTGGACTTCATTGAGGAAAATAAATCATCTTCATCTGATGAATGTTGTCCGACTCCAGCCTCCAACATCTGGTCAAGGTGTTGTCTGACATAGACTAGACCTGTAGAATGACAAACAACATTTCTGACAATTAAGTATTGAGCTGCCATCAAGAGTGCATCATAACACAGAAATATTTAAATAGCAACTTGAGATGACAGACCTACAGTATATATATACAGAATTATAGCATTATTTTCTATTTCTACATGCATCACAATTCATAATCCTCAATTCTTGCTAACCGAGACCCCTGAGCATGAACATGAAAGACCTGCACGTTGCAAAGCCACCACTTATCTGAATAAACATCGTGATAAATTCCAGATCACGACATACACATTGACTTGTCCAACTGTCTGACAACGATGGTGTGCGCATTCACGTTGCTCTGTTTCAAGGCATGGGAGCCAGCCAAATGATTAGCCTAATATCAGTTTATGAGGTGTATTTCATTGCTGATGACTGATCTGCAGTCTTTAACACAATATGAGAGACTGAACATAATAATGCTATGACCTGAAACGAATGGAAGACAGGAATGGAATTATTATTAGTCTATTGGATGACGGCTGTCGACGTTAGCATACTCAGGGCGGTTGCAAGTGCTAGCCAAAATGAGGCTACTAGTGCCATGAAACGCATATTTTGCTTAATGGAGCAAAGCTAACTAAACGACAAAAATGCTGTCTGAACTACTAATGGAAAGGGACAAATACTGTACTTACCAACACATGCTTGCGCAGATTTGAAGATGAATTTTTATAAGCAGAAAGTTCTGACTGGCGGGTTAGGCACAGTTTACACAGCATTATATAGCTGTTGCCTCTTTTACGTTGGAAGGCAAACTGCTTGCTGAGATGTGGTCACGGGTTTTCTTCATCTTCTTTAATTTCAACTGGCGGAAAGTTCGGTGCTTCAGCTTGTTGGTTGACTGCAGCTTGTTGGCAGTCCGCACTATCATCTTCCTCAATCTCTATCTCTCGTGACTCGGCACCGGCGCCTTGCATCGACTCCATCATCCACTCTATGCAGCATCCACCACTGCAGCGAGAATTGTCGTGTGCGATTCCCACCTTGAACTATGTTTTTTTTTTTTTTTACTCAGTAACGGATGTAATTTCCAATGTAGCGAAGTACAATACTTCAGTCAAAATCTACTTAAGTAAAAGTAAAATTACCGATTTCAAAAACTACTTAAAAATTACAAAGTACACAAAAAAACTACTCAATTACAGTAACGTGAGTAAATGTAATTCGTTACTTTACACCTCTGTGATTTGTAGGATGCGAGTTGCATGATGAGCCTCTCTATAGTTGTCTGGAGTGGTAGCACGGGGGCCAATCACAATTTTCTTATGCTACTGCTTACAGGGCTGGTAGCCTATACCTTATGTGATCATTTAAGTGTAGATTTGATACCCCCTCTAACGTGGAGTCAAGTGGTGTAGGCTATAGGCGTGTCTGTGTTTAAATAATATAATTTCTGTGTGGTAATATGATATTTTCCATGTTCAATATTCACAACTTTGGCTACTCATAATGATTTCAGTTTATAGGCTACACATAACGGACCCTTGTTCAGAACAAGACTCCTGCTCAGAACATAGCATATTTGATTGTCATTTGTTAACAGATAGGCTACATAACAAACATATTACGATTATAGGGAATGTAGACCTTGCCTGTGGAATAGGGTATATGCGACATAGCGCTTCATTCGTCTCCTCTTTGCACTCTCCTCTCTCATCCTCTACTCGGGCGAGTCTCCGCCTCTCCGGAGTGCGAACCTGACACCCGCCTCAACTCAAGCCCCCCTCCATCGCCGACCACCTCTGCCCCTCCCTCGGCCCGCGATGCGTAGGCTGTCCCAGTGAAAGCCCACCTCTCCACGCAAGTAGGCTAACTTCAAAACTTTGCCTGGAGTAAAACTACTGAGGGAAAATACGTATGTATTACGCCAAGTGGTGAAAAGAGGGGAAAAAAGTTTTAAATCGCCCCGATTGTTGGCCCACAGCGGGGTGATTTAAGGGCAGGCCGAAAAAAAAACTGTAGGATGTGGATCTGGTATCTCCTGCTTGGTTCGGGATCGGGCACAAGCTCGGTTGGTAAGTCATCTGAATGTTTTGAACTCTCATGTCTGTGTTTACGACCGACGGCGCCGCTGTTAGGCTATAACCCAGGGTTAGAAAGTTTGACGGCGTAGACTACGTGTTGTCATTCTGTTGTAACAACTGTTGCAACTCACGTTTGTGATGTTTCCCTCCTATAGTGCTAAATCGAGACCAGCCGACACAACGCATTCTCTGTCGGAACTTCAAAGACTAGGGAAGTCTGCCGTCGTGATGCATATTTACTTTTTTGCCCCTTCAATCTCAGCAATGTCGCCTCTCGAAATACCCTGCAGCAGTCTGCACACCCTCAGAAATATGTGGAGATTTTCACGCTTGAACGCGAAAATATGATGACTAGAGTAACGGTTTGGCTACATCAAAAAAAATAACGTGGTCTGTAGATTGTCGCGTTCAGAAAAAAGGTCGTAGATTGGAAGGTTGAGGGAGGGAGCCGGGCTAGGCTATTCGTAGCCGGAGGTAGTTGACAAGACATAGCGGTGACAAGTCAATCTGCCCCCCTGCTCCGCCGGCCGAATTGGGGGCCCGAAGCGAGGGGATATAAGGCTACTTCGTTTGAAACGCCTCCTTATTTCTTTAAGTTGTATGCTTCCACGCTGTATGTTATTTTAATTACTGTGTTTTCTTCGTGTACAGACAGTTATGTCAGAGGCAGTGGTTGCAGCACCTGAAGGGACACGTTTCACGAACGTTTTCGCAGAGCATTTCCCTGACATTTCCCACAATGCAGAACACTACAGTCCTTGATTTTCAGTGAAGAAAAAATATTTCAGCAATACTAGACCCATAGTTACAGGATGTCAAAATATCATTGCTTGTCCATGTGAAATCTAGCATCATTTCTGGCTAATCCATAGCTCAAACATGTCTGAATACACACCTGACTGTACTGTGTAGCATACATTAGCCTATATTGTCCCTGCAGGAAAACTACTGGCCTATAGGCTTTGCTTCCATGATTTCACCATAGTGTCTTATTATTCTAACCAAAGTCTTCAGTAGTGGTGCCAGAATCAGTGATATAACTATATTTGGTTAAGCTATAAGACTATTATCAGGGGTCATAGAAAAATATTTTTGGGTGAGGAAGCTCCACAGAGTTGCTATATCACGGAATGTAAGAATGGTAAGGAACTCAAACAATCACATTTAATTGCTATGTAATTATAGTGTACTTGTGGTACTCTGGGATATACAGAGCCTATCTTGTAGCCTTTTTCAAAGGTCCTTGAGTGTTTTTTTATGTGTCTGTAGTAGAAGTTAATGGGGGGAAAAATGCTATCCCAGCCTGATACCCTTCAATCTCAAATTGTAGCATTCTTGCTGACATGCTGGCCTTCCCATGCCTCTAGGTGACAGGTTGGATCTCACTAAGCTTCTCATGATGTATGTCCACCATTGACACTTGTCTTACACTTTTACACAGAGTGTCATACAAGATCATAAACTTCCTGAAAATCATCCTTTGCATTGTAAAGATACTTAAATTTGACTCCCGAGCGACACACGTGTAATCAAGATTTACTATTCCTTTACACAGACACATAAGCATTGTAATTCACCAGATGAAATCGCAGTAAAAAGCCCTGTTTGCTCTTCATGTGTTTCTTATGGAGGTTTGTAGAAGAGGGCAGACAGATAATAGTCCCCCAATGGGAGTCTCAGGTCATCAGACACCACTGGCCATGAGGAGGAAGACAGTATTGAGCATGGAGGGATGGGGAGTAGGCAGAACAGCCTTACAAATCCATGTTGTATGGTATATGCAGGTTATAGGGAGGTGTAAGCACACCAACATCACGTTACGTCATTTAATATTTCAGTTGCAGTTTAAAACCTTGTTCCGTGTGTAGGGTTTACAGCTCTACCCTGTAACACCATCATAACCCACTGAAAAATGTTTTTCAGATACGCAAGTCATATATTTTTTATGAACTCTCCTTCGAGTAAAACGATAAGTTTCATTATGTAGTGCAGCAAACACAGCCCCTTGGGCATTCGGAGGATGATTTGAGCTGTAATAAACAATGCGAACCGACTGCAGCGGACAATTGATCTCGCAGTGCTTCGGACTGGGTGGAGCCAGACAGAAAGCCGCAGATTCCACCAGCCTTAATAAAAACACATTTCGGAGAGTTTCTCAGAGTGGGTCTGAGCTTGTGGCTCAGTTGGCAGACTCATCTCTGCTTGACGATCCTCCCTGCCCCCATTTCAATAAAACAATGCACGCTGTTTACATTATGTCTCTGAAACGCAGCAGCAGAACACCACATTGATATTCTCCTCAGTCAGAGCAGGATCCTCGTAGCTTTGGGCTCTATAATGTACCACATAGCTCTGGTGCCAATGGGTCTGAAAGATGGAGGTTGTTTCTTGCCAAACTATGTAGATGTAGATGAGTATCATCTTTTTGAGACCATCCAAAGATGAGACTGCACTGAAAATCTGATATCGAAAAAACACCTCATTAGGATGCAGTGAGTGCATGGGGGACACTGAGCTGAGGGACATTGTGTTTTTGAACAACAGAAACTAAATGCTTAACTCTTAAGCAGAATCAGGAAAGGTGACACTAGAACACTGATTAGAAGTGATGTTTGTTTTAGTGTGAGATCTTGTAAAGCAGCAGTGGTGATCCCATACCTGGTGTGTGTGTGTGTGTGTGTGTGTGTTTAATGTAACATCGAACCTCAGTCCTGATGTAGCTTTTCGGGACCCTATGAGCTCTCAGCATTATTCAGAAGTCTGTCCAGAAGGACTCTGGAAGGTTCTCTCTTTACCGGGGCCAGAGATGGTCAGAGAAGAACAGCAGGAGTCCCTCAGGTACCTCTCTGATGTCAAGGTAGCCTTGATCGAGTCTGTCTCATCTCGTGCAGCTTCTTCCTCCAGTCCATCTGGTGTGCCTCAGATGTATATTTAAGTGTGGTAAATGTGTGAGCATACCCAATGTGGGGAAACAGAGGGACAGGCAAGCCAAGGAAGACTTCTGATTTCTGTTTGCGCATTGATTCGGAATCGATCCAGACTGCCAAGAGACGCAAGTCAGCGGATCTTTGATGCCTGAATCCTTGTGCCTTCAAACGATGTCTCAGATCGACCAGAGCACAGCATGTACTTACTGAGTGCACACACATACACACACACACACACACACACACACACACACACACACACACACACACACAAACACTCTAAATCCCTGGTAGTCTTCCAGCCAGATTTACTACATATTTTTTTGCCTGAAATGAATTAGACTAGCCTAAATAAAAAATATTTTTTATGTAAAGACATAGATACATTTGAGAAAGAAATAATAAAAAAACATTTACATCCACAATCATCATAAATATCATTGTGCATCTTACTAAAGTTGGCTCTTCTTCATCTGCCCCCCCCCCCTCCAATACAAACAAACAAACAAAAAACATTGTTAGTTATAAGTGTGAATCTAGCATAATTAATATAAACCAATAACACCAAAACAAGTCACATAATGGTGACACAAAAAACTAAAGCAAATGAAAGGCCTATACCTCACAGGCTATACAGATGTTCTCTTCTATATTCAGTTGAATTTGCAAATATCATATTTTGCTTATCCTTAGATTCTTTGCTTACTTGGTAGCCTAGTTTGATGTATTGATCAATGGTGTATTGTCACTTTAAACTGTTGCTCATATTTTTACTTTTTATCGAGATGGTAAAGTTTTTGCTGTGTATGGATGGGACCTATGATGTGATGTATGTCTGCTAAATGACTAAATGTAAATGTGATGATGGGCAGCTACAAAAGATTTTGCGAGCCCTGACACACACACACACACACACACACACACACACACACACTCACTTGTACCTTGCAAAATATATGAGTGGATCTAAGAGACGTACAGAAGGCACACCAGACAACAGATTGTTCCCTAACTTAGTTCTGTTTTGGTTTTCAGAACTTTATTCTCTTTCAGTTTTGACACGGAGAGCTGACAATGTTGTTTTGCTTGCATCTGGTGTTGTGATGAAGAAATGGAAGCTTTCAGCACTGGCCCCCCTGCACAGATGTGTCTTTCTTTATGCCATGAATGGCAAAAAAAGCATCTGTAGAGACTTACCCAGAGTTGACAGAGCACAACTGCCCATGTCTAAACACTGAACTTTGACCTGTCCAGTGAGGGGGTTGGGGTCGCCAACAGCATTTAGCCCAGCAAATGTAACAGCACCCCAGCCCAAAACACACTGCATCTCACGTCAGGCCCAGAGTGACAAGTATGAAAACAGTTTCTTTCCCTCCTGCTCGGCTCTGCTTGTGGCCTATGTGTGTTTTGGAGGTCATTTGTTTTTGTCAGTTTAGCCCTTTTGAAGCAGGACTATGTGGAAACGCTTGGGTGTTCAGTTGATGGACTGAGAAAAGAGGTTTTTTTTCCATTACCTTGTAGATGCATAATTGAATTTGTATTCAATGACTGTCATTAATCAAAAGCCAAACTGATTTATTTATGCATGGCAACACAGAAGAAACACATCACTGTTGGCCACTCGAGGTGTACTAATATCAAAACTGGCCATGAGCCAAGAATTTCCGCTTTGGTGCGTCTCTAATATATGTGCATTCCACCCGACATGCAACTCCCTCCGGTCAAGCTCATCACCCAAAAATATGATTTGGGTTGCCAGTGGTCTCACATAAAAATGCAGCTCAGGTCAAATAGCTAATGAAGGTCTCCCCAGCAGGGTTGTGTTTCTGGCTGCTGTACACACACACACACACACACACACACACACACACACACACACATACACATCGCCTTGTGTGATCCGCCAGTGGAGAAGGGAACGCTGGAGCTGAAGTTTCTGGATTGCGACACAGGTTTCTGTTTCAGCCGAGGGTGACGAGAGTGGTACTGATGGCTCATAGATGTTATGACATCTGAATGGACTCAGGAGTGTGCTTTCGTGTGTATGTGTCTCTGTGGTAATTACCTCCATATGCAGGGGACTGATCAGGCACAGCTGTGTGTGTGTGTCTGAGTGTGTGTGTGTGTGTGTGCTTTCTGAAATGCAGAGGTGGCAGGGCAACCACTCTCCCTATTTATGACAATATTAAAAGTTGTTAAAAGTCAAAGGCGACACACACACACACACACACACACACACACACACACACATTCTCTAGCACGAGACAGAGGGGGGGAAAACCAAACCTCCTTCTCTCTAGTTAGAGACAATATAGGACTCCTCCTTCAGCCCATTCGACTGTCCTCCTTCTTCTCTTGTTTACCTTCCTTCCTGACTGGGGGAGGACATAATCAGGTTTCTCCTCCCGTCCGCCGTCTGCCGTCCCATCTGAGGAAGACAGGACTCGTCTCCTGTCCTCAGCCGCGTGAGTGTGACGTGACAGCTGTCTCCCCTGCTGCTCGTGGCAAACAGTCCAGTCAGGAGCTGTTTAGTTGCCCTGTTGTCTCACCACATGGCAGCGTGGACAGAGGGGCTATTTTGCCGAAGCAGTCTCTAGTATGGGAATATACTCCCCTCTGACAAATATTCACTAATATTTCACATTTACCATTACAACATTCAGTATAATATCATTGACGTTGTATAACAGTGATTGTATTGTATAGTATACATTGTATTGTATATATAACAGTATTGTTGTATAGTTGTAATAGCATTATATAATTCAAGCTTTCGCTTGTGGATAGGAGTCCATACATTTCTCTCTAGTCTTTAATATGTATTATATTGTATGACCACTGAGTACAGGCGTGTTAGTAGATGTTAATATGTAACTACATTAATATATAATGTCAGTGCTCTTCCGCATAGAGAGGCCCTGTATTCATTCTCTTGTGTGTTAGTATGGGCCTTGAGCATCAGTGCTGCTGCTTTACTGCTCAGGCATATTCACATCATGAGGGTGAGACACGGTGCTTCCCCTGAGCTCAGACACTGTCTGGCGCTGAGAAAGGGAGCCGCTGGAGCGAAACAGAGCGGACCCGGTTCGGGTGGGGTTTGGGTTTGGGTCTGACTCGCTCTGCTGGGTCTCTGCTGTGTGTGTGTGTGTGTGTCTGGAGGGTGAGGGGTGGGTGGATGAGTGAGTGAGTGAGCACCACCTCCCCCATCCCTCCCATCTCTTCTCCCTCTGTCATCCCCCCACACCTGGCCCCACTGCTGGGCTGCTGTAGAGTCAGTAATCCCTTCCTGGAGGCAAACCAGAGGGGAGCCAAAATGCTCCTCTGCACTGGAACCAATCGCCTGATCTGCCCGACTGCCTGCCTGCAAGCCCCCTTGTTGTCGGAGCCGGGGGAGCTGGATGTCGGTGTGTGTGTGTGTGTGTCTGGGTCTGTGTGTGTGTGGGTTGAAATGAAATGAAATGCAAAGCTGATGTTAATTGCTTTAATGCTGGTATGCTGCAAGCTAGAGCTTGGCAGGAATCTCCGTGGAGCCAGGCTGCCACCAACATGCTGCTCCATACTGGATCTCTTTGTTTTGCTCTGTAGTGATGTCAGGGTGGAGCGGGGCCTGCTCGCAGCATGACTCTCTGCACCAGGGAGGAAGCTCTGCTCTGCTCTGAAATGTCCTTGACTAAAAATGGGTGTTTAGGATTACAGGAGACCCCATTAACCTAACAGCCAACCCCAATAAATTAACTCTGCTGCAGGTGAATTCGCCAGTGCCTAACGTGGCAAAATGCACCCAAAATATGCAAAGTTTTCTGAGAAAATATCCAACACATACCTCTGTGCTTCTCGGGTATTTGCTGTGGTTGTTGCTTGTCTCTTTGGTTGACAAGAGTTGCCTCCAGATTTAACCCCTCAAATATCAGCACAGGGAATATTACATTTTATCCTGTGCATCTCAACATGCTAACGATTACAGCTTTTGCTGTCAACAGCATAGCGACTTAATCAGTGGGGAGAGTAGTGTAGGCATAGGCAATGTATCCCATTGTGTTTGGCCATGTAACTATAGGACTAATTAATGGCAGCATGGGCCTCTCATGGTAGATATCAGAACAGATAATCACTGTAGTTCATTTAAGGTGCTTTATTTAGTTCATATAGGGTACCATGTGCAGTTCCAGTTGGGTACTTTGTGCAGTTCCGGTTGGGTACTTTGTGCAGTTCATGTCGGGTACTTTGTGCAGTTCATGTCAGGTACTTTGTGCAGTTCATGTCAGGTACTTTGTGCAGTTCATGTCGGGTACTTTGTGCAGTTCATGTTGGGTACTTTGTCCAGTTCATGTTGGGTACTTTGTCCAGTTCATGTTGGGTACTTTGTCCAGTTCATGTTGGGTACTTTGTCCAGTTCATGTTGGGTACTTTGTCCAGTTCATGCTGGGTAATTTGTGCAGTTCATGTCGGGTACTTTGTGCAGTTCATGTCGGGTACTTTGTACAGTTCATGAAGGGTGCTGTGCCTGTGGCCATGTCAGGGGCAGTTTGGGCTTTTGGGTGCAGAGTTGCAGCAGATGGTGTGGAGAGGTCAAGCAGTGCGTGTGGTGATGCATATAAATCACTCTGACCTCTAAGGGCCTCACAATGTGCTCTGCTTCAAGTGGCTCCAGCTTGTCAGCTTTTTCAGTGACAGCAAAAAGGAGTCTTTTGATGTCTTAGAATAGCAACCAATCCGTGTTTAATTGTGTGTGTGTGTGTGTGTGTGTGTGTGTGTGTGTGTGTGTGTGTGTGTGTGTGTGTGTGTGTGTGTGTGTGTGTGTGTGTGTGTGTGTGTGTGTGTGTGTGTGTGTGTGTGTGTGTGTGTGAGAATGCTTGGCATTCAGAAAGGGGTCACTGCAGCAGTCAATTCATCAATTCCACCTTTCATAATGTAAGAAAAAAATCATCCGTTATTTGACTTTTGATTGTGAGGTATTTGGGAACTTCAGTGGCAATGCTGTAAGAAAAAACAGAGGGTGGGAGAAAGAAAGCAGAGGTGAGAATCAGAGAGGAAGAGTGGGAGAAAGAAAGCAGAGAGGAAATGAAGCATTTCACATTTGTAATGCCTAGTTTTACTTTAGCATACCCCAGCCACCACCAAAACAACTCTCTTTCCCTCTCTCTCTTTCTCTCTCTTTCCTCTCTCCCTCTCTCTCTCTCTCCTCATCTGTCCCAGGCACACTTTGGAGTCCACCATTTGTTTTCATTTGGGATGATGTCACTGTTGCTCACATCAGCACAGCAAATCGTGTGTCTCTGTCAGACTAAAACACCCCCCAACACACACACACACACACACACACACACACACACACACACACACACACACACACACTGGCTACAGACTCAGCACCCCCCAACACACACACACACACACACACACACACACACACACACACACACTGGCTGCCACCATAGATATTGCAGTAGGACTGAAGTCCCACGTCCCACCCCCTCTCTCTGATGCCACTCCATTCAGCATCTGCCCTTCTCTCGCCTCTCTCTGTCTGTGTTTGCAGCAGTGTTGTAAAATGCTTGACTAGTCTGTGGACGTGTTGATATGATGGATGGATGGATGGATGGATGGATGGATAAATACCTCTGGCGAGCTCCTGATGTCGGCAAGAAATGGGCAGGTGGAGCAGCCTGCCACGTTGTGATTGCTCACAAGAAAGAAAACACTCTGAAACTTTAGAACAGCCTGTCTCAAGTTAGCCACAAACATTTGGCTTGCTGCTAAGATGATGTGAAAAGCACACCATGTTCCTTAGTTTTGTAACCATTACACAAGCAGTTAGCGGCTAAAAGTACTTTGCAGTGTACTGGAAGAGGGAGGCCATTAAACCATTACCATGGCAACGTGAAGGCTTGACAGGGTAGCAAAAGTGCTGTGTGGTTTCTTAGCGCTGAGGCCGATTAGTGCGCCTCACACACACACACACACACACACACACACACACACACACTCTCGTGTCTTATTCTTTCTCATAAGCATATACACACACATAAGCATATGCACACACACACACACATATAAATATACATTGATATTTGTTTTATAAAATTAAAAAAGTTTAGTGAAAGCTGAAGTTTGATCCTCCAACTACATTGCCAGTGTTGTCATTAGTCAGGCTGTGCGACTCACAAGGGGAATGCGGTATTCTTTAGGGGAGCTGAAGCAGAACCAGACAAGTGTCTTCTAGATGGATGCCTCCACCTCCTCCTCCTGCTCCTCCTCTTCCTCCTCCTCCCCTCCTGTGGGTTAATGGGCTGATATCTGATTTGAGTCTCTATATTGCTTTTCTCCTCCCCGAGAGAGAGAGAGAGAGAGAGAGCCGGTTGAAACGTCCTGTGAGTTATAATTGCACCAGCCGAGCTGCACATGTTCACTGGTCACGGTCACTGGCAGCGCAAATGCACTAATCTGAACTAATGATGATATCCCGCTGATTCACTCAGCTTTGGAGCCTTTACTCTCTCTTTCACTCTGTATTTCACTCTCACTGTATCTCTCTCGCTCACCCGCTTGTGCACTGCCTCATGCATGCACTTTTTCTTTTTTACCTTTCATGCCCTCATCATTTTCTCTCGCTCTTGCTTGCTGAAGCACATGCAGTTTCTGTTTTCCATTGAGGCCTCTCTGATTTCTTCTTCTTCTTCCTCACATACCCCATGTGGTATATAGCATTGCCACAAGTAATCAAGTACTTGCAAGTGACAGCTATGATCGATCATGACAACACAATAAATGCGTGAATGAACGTTTATCAAATATATGTATATTTATATAACCGGTCAAACGATTTATTAGTTTCTGATTGGACAAGAGGCATTCCATGAGTGAAGATAACCTGGAACAACCTCACTCGGACTCTTCACCGCTAGTAATCGCTCCGTGTTTGATTTACTTCAGTCTTTGAAATGTAGGACATCAACATTCCATTAATTCAAAGAGAGAGAGAGAGAGCAGATTTTATGACACTTGACAATTACACTTGAGGAAATGGAGCAAATGGAGTAGGGGAATGTACAAATTAACATGAGACTTGAAGACAGACGAGTGTACAAATTAATGTGCACAAATTGCCTCCCTCACTCACCTTGGCTCCACAGTGACAGTATTTATTGCTTGGCAACGCTTGACACCGGAAAAGTCAGGTTGGAACTATTTATAGGGGTGGAGAATGAATAAACAAAATTGACTTTGTAGTGTTAGCTAGCTAACCATAGCTTCGGAAATGTGCAGGTGAGGTGTGGAAACACTTTGACCAAATGTAACACAATTTTTAAACACAAGGCAGTACAAAGCTATGATATAGCTCTACTATTAGTACAATGCGCCATCACATTGCATTGTCGAGCGAAAAGGATACGAATAACATCTTTTACTACAGTCAGATGTACATGCATACAATGCTAGCAGAGTTGAGAGAACAACACAGCTAATAGACAAGATGGTAGCTGGTGATTTACGTACACTCATTGTGAGATTAATCCAAGCCACTACACTCGAGTGGTTTCTCTGTCGAGTACTCAAGCTGTCAGTATGACCAAAATGCACATCTCTACTGTTATATTTGATTCGGGGCCACACTGGCCAGAACCGGCAGAAATGGTAGGAGAAACTAAAGGAGACTTTTCTTCACCCTCCACCTTCACTCCTCACTCCTCCCTGCTCCCATGTTCTGTGGCCTGTGGGGTCTTCCTCTCTGGCCCACTGCTCATTTCTCACTGTGTCTCTTCTCCTCTCCTTCAATTTCTCTCTCCTTCCTCCTCTTCTCTTCATGACGCATCCTTGCCCTATCATCATTTTGTCTTCTTTGTCCAAACTCTCTGAACCTGAGCTCATTTCTCTCTGCAGTCTGCCTCTTTCTCTGACATCCTCTCATCCTCTTCTATCTGCTCCTGTCCTACCCTCTCCCTCTCTCCTTTTCTCCTCCTCTTCTCTCCATTCTGTACCCTCGCTTCTCCCCGCGTTCACCTCCTCTTCACCTCTTTGCTCTTCTGCCCAGCTCTCCTGAAATTATATCGAATTGGTCTTCCTCTGCCTCTGCCCTCCTCTTCCTACCCCCCCCCCCCCCCACACACACACACACACAACACACACACACACACACACACACACACACACACACACACACACACACCTCACACACACACACACACACACACACACACACCTCACACACACACACACACACACACACACACACACACACACACACACACACACACACTCCCAGAGTAAAAGTATTATTGTTTAGCCCTGCGGGTAGCTAGGGGGGGTCTGTGCAAGGTGGGAGCTCTGGATCTGAATGTCACATCAGCGAGACACAGTCCCTGGCAGTCCCAGGGGGGGGGGGGGGGGGTCGCTCTCTCTCTCTCTCCCATACATCACTGTCTGCAGCTGCTGGAGAAATGTCAGCTCACCCCAGCCACAGCTCCGCTCCCGCCATGACAGATATCAGTGGAGAGTGGTGTTTACCAGGCCGTCACACATAGCCTCAGCGCTTGTGTGTGTAGCGACGTGCACTACTCACACACAGTTTTGAAATGCGCTGGATAATATGCATCTCATTTATCAGCCTAGCTTGAAGAAATTGGTGGCTCCTTCAAAGTATCGCTCTCTAACTCTTCCTCTCCTACACCCACCACCGCCACCACCACCATCCCTCCCTCCACCTCCCAGCCGTTTCCTTTTCCTTGCACTTTATGTCTTGTGTACACACACAGGTAATCCCAGAGTGATCTTGAAAGCACTGATGCCTCTGAAATAAGTAATTAAATATAGAATGGCTGCTCTGGGACTGCTGCCTGGGGATTCGCTTCTGCTGCGGAGCCCGCACCTTCACAAGATTTACATGCACGTTGCCATGGTGAATGCACAGCGAGGATGTGTGTGTGTGTGTGTGTGTGTGTGTGTGTGTGTGTGTGTGTGTGTGTGTGTGTGTGTGTGAGGACATCACTGTGTGTGTGTGTGTGTGTGGAGGGGTGTTGATCATGAATCACCACTTGTCAGACCTGATAACACCCCTTGCCCTCCACGCATGAGCAGGCGGAGAAGGTAAAGATTGCCTGTGCAGGTGAAACTGTTGACACGGGGCCCAGCGAGCACGCGATCCCTGGGCCAACGGTAATGACTTTTCATAAAAATGCCGCATGTGATTCATGTGACTCAGAGGTGGCTGTAGATCCTCAGCGATGCTCACCTCGATAGTGGAAGTGTCTTGGCGCATCTCTACCTCAACCTTTGCTGCAAGCGTTTGTCCCCCCCCCCCCCCCCCCCCCCCCCCCCCCTTGTTCGGGCGTGTGCAATTATCCACGGAGTAGGGAGCCATTACAAGCACCGCTGGCATTTTAACGCGAGCCTAAATGTGTGCATGAAACAACCGGGGACAAGAAATGCCTCAAGAGCATTCAATTATGTCTTGTTAATAACGTTGGAGCACAATCTTTGAAAGACAGCTGATGTGTGGCTTTTCAAATCAATTTGCTAATAAACATTGAGGTTGCGGCTTTGAATATCTCCAAATCCCTTCCAATTATACAACTCCTGTTTACTCATGTAATCAGGATGAGCTGAAGGCAAAAAGGGTTTTAATCTGCGGGTTTCGAACGCCGCATCACATTAATGCTTTTGGATGGAGAAACCGCATTATGCAGTGAGGCGTGTGTTTTTTTCCCCTTTATATTTATAGAGTAAACAAGGGAACTCTTAAGTCTCTCACAGCCATTCAGACACTCATTGAGCTATCTGCAGTGCACTCAAAACAAGCCTTCATTTAATGCTGATAGCATCTGCGATTAGCCTAGCCGTGGCAGTAAACTGAATTTTAAGTTTTAAGTTGTGGGTTGTGTCTGCAAAAAATTCTCTCTCTCTCTCTCTCTCTCACTCTCTCTCTCTCTCACACACACACACAAACACAAACACACACACACACACACACTTGCCTCATGCAGTTAAAGATGATTCTTCAGTCTTTACTTTTGGAATTGACCTTGAGTGCTCCTCCCCCCTGCTCTCTCTCTTTCTTTCTCTCTCCCTCTCTTTCTCTCTCTCTCTCTCTCTCTGTCTGTTGGGTTGCATACGATGGCATTGTCTCCTACTCCAGACTGTTTGCTTCAACTGACCAGTTGTCACAATTTGGTCATCAATAATTCACAATAAAACAGAGAGAGAATGGTGTGTGTGTGTGCGTCTGTGTGTGTCTGCGTGTGTTTGCGTCTGTGTTTTCAGGAAGCTGCTGTCTCCTCAGCATTGCCTCCTGAAGCCTGTATGGAGGTTAGCACACCTTCCCTGAGGCAAAGACAGCAGTCCCAAACAGCCTCCCTCCCACTGCGGTATTAGGATGCAGCATAAAACTGCCACCCTCTTACATCCTCAACAGTCACAGATTCCTGGATGGTGTGACTACCTCAGTCAGGTGGTCTACAATAGAAGTGTGTGTGTTGTGTGTGTGTGTGTGTGTTGTGAACTGGCCTCTGCGTCAGATGGATGTTCTTCATTACATTACACATTTGCGTGGGTGGAGAGGTTTTTATCCAAAGACAAGTGAGCTAGATTACACCCTAGGCAACAATAGGTTAAGGAGAAGCCACTGAAAATAAGTGAGACTGTTATCAGCTTCAATTCCACCTCATATAAGTGCCATAGAGATTTGCATGCACAATGTAAGGCTGAAGTACTAAATAAAATATGTTTTGGTCCCTATCTTGTTTGCTCCCTGGTTTCAGCACTTAGTTCTCTTTCTCACCCAACTTTATGCTAAGATGCTGCCAGTCTACACACACACACATGCACACACACACACACACACACACACACACACACACATAAGCACACATAAACACATACACACACGCTTTGTCACTGCCGTAATTTATGACTTGAAAGTGGCATGCTGTTCACATGCACTTTGTTCTTTATTTCCTTGCTGCTGCAAGCGTTTCCGCTGTGAACCTGGCCCCTGCGTCAGAGCGCCTGATGCTGGGAGATGGAGGGAGATGGAGACATCACTGTCACCCCCCCACCCCCCAACAGGAGGCCACACATTGATTGTGTGCATGTGCATCTGTGTCTCAGGGAGTGACAAACAAAAGACATTAAATGCCTGGGCTGCATTCAGGCAGCACCCTCAGTGCTCGCTTTCTTTCTCTGTCTCTCTGTTAGTGTGTGTGTGTGTGTGTGTGTGTGTGTGTGTGTGTGTGTGTGTGTGTGTGTGTGTGTGTGTGTGTGTGTGTGTGTGAGAGAGCGAGAGAGAGAGGTGGAGTAGGTGGGTATGTCTGTGTCTGTGTGTATGTCTGTGTGTGAGAGAGAGAGAGAGAGAGAGAGAGGTGGAGTTGGTGAGTGTGTCTGAGTGTGTGTGTGTGTGTGTGAAAAGAGAGAGGTGGAGTAGGTGGGTATGTCTGTGTGTGTGTCTGTGTGAGATAGAGAGAGAGAGAGCATTTGGTAGCGTTACAGAGGGAGTGTAAAAATGCTGTAAGCCATAATTCTCTGGAACACGCAGGCTGACCTCTTTACGATCGGGCAGCTATTGTGAAAATAGATGCTCTCAGAGATGGGCAACACACCGCCACACTCCAATTACTTGGCACCTGCACAGCACATCTATAGGAGAGGGTGGATCCATTAGTGTTTCTAGAAGTTAGCGTGAAATGCTTCTATTGCTTACAGCTCCTCTAATGAAGTGGTAGTTTAGTATTCCCTGTGAAGCCTCTCGGCATTCTGCTCAACATGTTACTCACTGCATACCGTGGGGCCATCTTTTTTTGTAATATGAATTTTAGAGACTTGCAATATGCATGAACCGTATATATACCTCCACACACACACACACACACACACACACATAAATATGAGTGTGTGTGTGTGTTGTGGGGGGCACAGAATCCTTCCAAATGCCTATAGCTAAGATCCAGATGAAAATTTCCATTTCAGTCAATTTCACAGCATGACTTTTGGTGATGATTTATCGATGCCCTGCTGCTATTTCCTGGAGGTGAGATTATACATAAATATCAGAGAAAGCAGAAGAGTGGGGGACCGCTGAGCCACATTACAGGCTGGGAGTACCACAGAACCTGAAGCTGACGCCTACTCTCTACACACACACACACACACACACACACACACACACACACACACACAAAGAATTACAAAAGCACATACACACACTTCTCTTTTCCTCTTTTTTTTTCTCTCTCTCTCTCTCTTTCCCTCTCTCTGTCTTCTCTACTCCAGGGGGATGTCTCTGCCATGTAGTTTACCCTAGGCCCTTTAATGCCACACAGAATAGAGTTGCTTCTGGAAGAGATGTAGCCCTTATTCTGTACTAGTTTTTCCATGCCAGGAATTGGGCCTATCCCGTCCCTCTCTGTGTGCCAGGCCTGAGTTTGGTAAACTGACAGCGTGGCGGGCTAGAAAGAGGATTGTGGCAGAGTCGGCCGGTCCTGTCTGACCGACCAAGGACACGCCATTTCACAAAGACCCCTTCTGAGGCGTTGCTGCCGAGGCGAGGGCCTGTCATATCAGCGGCGAATGGCTGGCAGCTAATCTTCCGGGGCTCGGCCGGATTTGAGGCGTCATGCGGCGCCGCTGGACGGGCGGTGAGATCTGAAGTGTGGGGACAGAGAAATATATATATATAGAGAGAGAGAGACAGAGAGAGACAGAGAGAGAGAGAGAGAGACAGAGAGAGAGAGAGAGAGAGAGAGAGAGACGAAGAGAGAGAGAGGATGAAGGGGACAGCCGGGGTGAGGGAATGGAGATGTTCCTCCTCGGGGGCCGGTGCCTTGTGTGTTCCTCATGGGGCCCGTGGCCAACGCTACGCTGAGCATCTGAAATCCCCTCCACGCCCCCAAAAAGCCTCTTCATGTTCTTTTTTACTGTAATGCTTCTGACCTGGCTGGGCTCAAGTTTTTGCTCATTCAGAGGCCGTTTATAGTAAACCAGCGGCACACACAGTGTCCGCCTTTGATGGCCTCTTTCAAACTGACAAAAAACCCTTGTGTGTGTATGTGTGTGTGTGTGTGTGTGTGTGTGCTGGTCTTTCACAACTCGTGTTGTGTTGTTCTGCTCTGTTCTGTTCTGTCATCTGTGGCCAGACAAGATGTTGTTTTTGAGGGTGTAGGAGGAGAAGGGAAGAGGAGGGTGGGTAATATCTGTCCCATTTTACGACTAAGCTCAGTGTTCCTTTACAGAGGAGCTCTCTATTTCTCTTTCCCTCTGCCTCTATCTCTCACTTTCTTCTCTGTTCTTCTCTACCCTTCTCTGTCTGCCTTTTCTTCATTCTACCACACATACCTTCAAATGACCCCTCCACTACCGGTCCTCAGATGGGTGGTCCATTACAAGCAGTGTAATTGGAAAATACGTTCGTATGCCCGGCCATTGAAGCTTCTTCATGTATAAAGCTCATTTCTCCAGGCCAAAGGGGGGTGGAAAAAAAGAAGCCTTTCTTTACAGAGCTGCTCCAAATCGATTTATCCCCCCATTCTTACAGCTGTCCTCATCATACAATGCAGGGCCATCAGAAAGGAGAGCAAATATTGATGAGGTTTGTGGAGAGCATAGCAATTCCGCCCCTTTCAGGCGCGCCATTCAGAGCTGTAATTGTAACGGCTGGACCGGCCCTAGCTGCTTAGATGTGATTACAATTCCGAGCGTACCATCGGTCCAGTGGCTGCTCTCTCTCCGTGGACACGATCTATTGTCCCGTCATTGACCTGTTACTGGGATACAGATTAGCGGTTGACTTTGTGGACTTTGTGGTTTATTGGTACAGTAAGGTCGAGGTAACAAAGAGAGTGCGAGTATTTACAAAAGTCAGGTCTGGTACCGTTCTGGTACCGTCCATTACTGCATCTTGTGAAACATATCGGTGTAGCAGCAACCTGTACCATGTGTTCAGCTTCTCCTCATGTTGTACGCTTTATCAGCTCACCTTATATATCATCCATTATTGTATGTGTATAACGTATGCATCTTTGGAATGACCTTTAGATATAGCAGAGCGCTGCATTGTGCTGTAATTGTGTCTCAGGGAGATTGACTTTGCCGGCGCAATTGTATTACCCAGGAGAGGGACATCCTTGAAATACGTAGGTAGCTGAATGCTACGGTTGATTGCGCTACGTGGTGAAGGTCCAAACCTGACACTGACTGCTCCTTTGCTCCCTGCGATGATGGAGATAGTGGAGCTGAGCCTGTGATGTGTCCCTGCTCTTTGAGGAGAGCACGGCTCCCGTTAATGAGAAAATGACTTCCCCACCAGAACTGATTATTCTCACGGAAGAGCCTTATGAGGGCAAACTGAGACACATGGGACAAAGAAATGACTTCAGGGTGACTGACATCAGATGAGGTTTCTAAAACGAGTTACCAATCAAGAAGCAAACTCAAAAATAACTGCTACTTGTTGTTACAGAGAGGGATAGATTCAATCACTTTACCCTTTTGATGTGTGTGAGTGTGAGTTTGTGTGTGTGTGTGAGTGTGAGTCTGTGTGTGTGTGTATGTGGCTGTGTGGGATCCGGCATCAAAGGTCAGATAAGGTTTCTAAAACTAGTTAACCAACTTACCAATGAAGAAGCCTTACCATCTCAAAAATAAATTCTACTTCAGGGGAAAGGCTCTTTTTACAGAGAGATTCAATTGTTTTGTTGTTTATTTTCAAATATTATATTTGGAAATGTTTAAAACTACCTAACCTACCAATTAATTGTGTACCAGGTAACTGCTTCAAAGTAAACATCCATGCACAGGTCAGTCTTCCACCTACTACTTGTAAGAGGTAGGCATCTAATATCTATCGATACGATCTAACAAGTGAATAACTGCTGCTATAAAGTTTCAGCCTAGGAGCAGGGGACTCAGCGCAGGATCTTTAATTTCCATATATTTTATTTCACATTACCTAGCCGTAAAATCGCCCTATTAATCACATGTGAAATGGCCACATT